>NC_074697.1:6992743-7057743 GCF_029448725.1 Salvelinus fontinalis
GCATTCTTTGTGTGTGTATGTCTGTGGTTAGCAGATAGATCCTTTGCCAACACATTTATCTCCTGACCTTAATCCCAGACCACAAGAATCTTTGTTGAAAAGTGTATTAATGGAGGGATTTTATGGGCGATCATTAGACCTTTGGTCATAACACCAAAGCATCTCTCATTTAGAGTTGTTTCGATCTCTCTCTCTCTCTCTCTCTCTCTCTCTCTCTCTCTCTCTCTCTCTCTCTCTCTCTCTCTCTCTCTCTCTCTCTCTCTCTCTCTCTCTCTCTCTCTCTCTCTCTCTCTCTCTCTCTCTCTCTCTCTCTCTCTCTCTCATAATGTTCCTCTACACAGCAGCCTCCACTCTTCTGGGAGGGTTTTTCACTGGATGTTGAAACATTGCTGCGGGGAAAAGAGCATTAGTGAGGTCAGGCACTGATGTTGGGTGATTAGGCCTGACTCACAGTCGGCGTTCCAATTCATCCCAAAGGTGTTTGATGGGGTTGAGCTCAGGGCTCTGCGCAGGCCAGTAAGTTTTTTCACTCCGATCTCGACAAACAATGTCTGTATGGACCTTGCTTATTGCTCGGAGGCATTGTCATGCTGAAACAGGAAAAGGCCTTCCCCAAACTGTTGCCACAGAGTTGGAAGCACAGAATCGTCTAGAATGTCATTGTATGATGTAGCATTAAAACCTGTTGGGGATGGGGGCGCTGTTTAGACTATTTATGCTAATTTGGCTAATTTTTGAAACGGCTTCCCACAAAATCCTTGATCGTACAATATGCATATTATTATTATTATTGGATAGAAAACAGTCTATAGTTTCTATAGGAGTTGAAATTTTGTCTCTAAGTGGAACAGAGCCCATTCTACAGCAATTTCCCTGACATGGAGTCAGATTTGAGAAATGTTGGCCACTCTTCTGAAGTCAGTTAAAAGGGCACTGTCATTGCTATGACTACACGGACACTTCTTACGTCTTCCCCTGGATGCCTTTACGTGATGACGATTCCAATGGGGTCGATTGCGCGTTCACAGGCACTACAAATGAAAAAAACCTTTAGCTAGCAAGTCTTTTCTTGCTGCGTAACGCGCGTGGAAGACACCGACCCTCTCCTGTTCCAAGCGTTAGTTTAGCCTGTTATATTTCTCCGGTCATCTTTTCACTCGTTATAGGAGTTAAAAACATCATAAGGTAGTTAATTTAAAGCGTTTTATAGCAATTTATATCCGTTTAGTGCGATTTTGGGACATTTATTTCTTTAACGCTGTGAATAGGTGGGCACGCTTTCAGTTCATCCCGAACGCAGTTGGCATTTTCACATGGCAAGAGGACAGCTTTCCACCAAAAGACGATTCCTCCCAAGAAAGGATCCTTTGCCCAAGATACTGATGGAAGAACAGCTCAAGGTAGGACATTTTTATTATGATAAATCGTGTTTCTGTCTAAACATTTTAGTGGCTTAGGACGCCATGTTTTTTGACGTAGCTTCGCTTGGCGCAAACTGTATTGAAAAGTAAGGATAAATTAAAAAATGTAATAACGCAATTGTATTAAGAATTAAATTGTCTATCAATCCCTGTCCACCCTATATTTTTTAGTCACGTTTATGAGTATTTATGTATAAGAGTAGATCACTGTCTAAGTGGCGCAAGGACTTTTTCTTTACCAGCTTGTCTACATTTCACATTGTCTAACCATGATTTTGGTGGCTAAATATAAACATTTTCGATCAAACTGTATATGCATGTTGTAATGTGATGTTACAGGAGTGTCATCGGAAGAATTCTGAGAAGGTTAGTGAAAAAATTAATATCTTTTGGCGATGTTGACTTTTATCGCTCACTTTGGCTAGAATCAATGCTGGGCTGCTAATTGCTATGTGCTAAGCTAATATAACGATTTATTGTGTTTTCGCTGTAAGACACTTAGAAAATCTGAAATATTGTCTGTATTCACAGGATCTGTGTCTTTCGATTCGTGTATGCTGTGTATTTTTACGAAATGTTTGATGATTAGTAAGTAGGTAAACACGTTGCTCTAAGTAGTTTTTCTATTCCATTTGTGACGGTGGGTGCAATTGTAACTTATGCCATCTACCTGAAATATGCACTTTTTTCTAACAAAACCTATCCCATACCATAAATATGTTATCAGACTGTCATCTAATGAGTTTTTTTGGTGGTTAGGGGCTATAAATATCTTAGTTTAGCCGAATTGGTGATGGCTACTGGTGTTGGTGGACAAATAAAAGATGGTGGATTATGCTAATGTGTTTTTAGGTAATAGATGTACATCTTTACATATTGTGTCTTCCCTGTAAAACATTTTAAAAATCGGACATGTTGACTGGATTCACAAGATATGTGTCTTTCATTAGCTGTATTGGACTTTAATTTGTGAAAGTTAAATATTTTAAAAAAATATTTTTTTTGAATTTCGCGGCACTGGTTTTTCAGTGGGGGGGGGGGGTGTGCCGCTAGCGCCACGCTGATCCTAGACAGGTTAAGATATCCCTTCACTGGAACTAAAGAGCCCGAACCATGAAAAACAGCCATTATTCCTCCTCCACGAAACTTTACAGTTGGCACTAAGCATTGGGGCAGGTAGCATTCCCCTGGAGTCCACCAAACACAGATGCGTACGTCGGATTGCCAGATAGTAATGCGTGATTCATCACTCCAGAGGACACGCTTCCACTGCTCCAGAGTCCAATGACAGCGAGCTTTACACAACTCCATCCAACGCTTGGCATTGCGCATGGTGATCTTAGGCCTGTGTGCCGCTGCTCGGCCATGGAAACCCATTTCATGAAGCTTCCAACAAACAGTTCTTGTGCTGACGTTTCCAGAAGCAGTTTGTAACTAGGTAGTGAGTGTTGCAACTTATGACGGTGCCAGGTTGAAGGTCACTGAGCTCTTCAGTGAGGCCATTCTACTGCCAATGTTTCTCTTTGGAGATTGCATGGCTGGTATATATAGTGTAATTGTGAAAATGTATCATAAGCCCTGCATTTCATGCTCAATGCCTCCAGTCAGGGGACAACAAATAATTTAGCCTACATTCACTAATGAACCACCAAGTGATCTGTAAAAACACACAACCATAAAGAAGGGGCATTGATGAATTTAAATCCAATCCCAAAACAGAGAGCGAGAAAGAGAGAGAGCGAGAGAAGATGAGGTATGGAGGAAGAGAGAAAGAGATGGTGAGGTATTGAGGGAGAGTGCTACAGTGCTGTAGCCTGTCAACTATGTGTCTGTCTATCCCTGTTCTCTCCTCTCTGCACAGACCATACAAACGCTTCACACCGCGTGGCCGCTGCTACTCTAACCTGGTGGTCCCAGCGCGCACGACCCACGTGGAGTTCCAGGTCTCAGGCAGCCTCTGGAACTGCCGATCTGCGGCCAACAAGGCAGAGTTCATCTCAGCCTATGCTTCCCTCCAGTCCCTCGACTTCTTGGCACTGACGGAAACATGGATTACCACTGATAACACTGCTACTCCTACTGCTCTCTCCTCGTCTGCCCACGTGTTCTCGCACACCCCGAGAGCTTCTGGTCAGCGGGGTGGTGGCACTGGGATCCTCATCTCTCCCAAGTGGACATTCTCTCTTTCTCCCCTGACCCATCTGTCTATCGCCTCCTTTGAATTCCATGCTGTCACAGTTACCAGCCCTTTCAAGCTTAACATCCTTATCATTTATCGCCCTCCAGGTTCCCTTGGAGAGTTCATCAATGAGCTTGACGCCCTGATAAGTTCCTTTCCTGAGGATGGCTCACCTCTCACAGTTCTGGGTGACTTTAACCTCCCCACGTCTACCTTTGACTCATTCCTCTCTGCCTCCTTCTTTCCACTCCTCTCCTCTTTTGACCTCACCCTCTCACCTTCCCCCCCTACTCACAAGGCAGGCAATACGCTTGACCTCATCTTTACTAGATGCTGTTCTTCCACTAATCTCATTGCAACTCCCCTCCAAGTCTCCGACCACTACCTTGTATCCTTTTCCCTCTCGCTCTCATCCAACACTTCCCACACTGCCCCTACTCGGATGGTATCGCGCCGTCCCAACCTTCGCTCTCTCTCCCCCGCTACTCTCTCCTCTTCCATCCTATCATCTCTTCCCTCTGCTCAAACCTTCTCCAACCTATCTCCTGATTCTGCCTCCTCAACCCTCCTCTCCTCCCTTTCTGCATCCTTTGACTCTCTATGTCCCCTATCCTCCAGGCCGGCTCGGTCCTCCCCTCCTGCTCCGTGGCTCGACGACTCATTGCGAGCTCACAGAACAGGGCTCCGGGCAGCCGAGCGGAAATGGAGGAAAACTCGCCTCCCTGCGGACCTGGCATCCTTTCACTCCCTCCTCTCTACATTCTCCTCTTCTGTCTCTGC
Organism: Salvelinus fontinalis; assembly: GCF_029448725.1. Lineage (NCBI taxonomy): Eukaryota > Metazoa > Chordata > Actinopteri > Salmoniformes > Salmonidae > Salvelinus > Salvelinus fontinalis. The sequence goes on from NC_074697.1 coordinate 6,997,124, forward strand.
TGCTAAAGCCAATTTCTACCACTCTAAATTCCAAGCATCTGCCTCTAACCCTAGGAAGCTCTTTGCCACCTTCTCCTCCCTCCTGAATCCTCCTCCCCCTCCTCCCCCCTCCTCCCTCTCTGCTGATGACTTCGTCAACCATTTTGAAAAGAAGGTCGACGACATCCGATCCTCGTTTGCTAAGTCAAACGACACCGCTGGTTCTGCTCACACTGACCTACCCTGTGCTTTGACCTCTTTCTCCCCTCTCTCTCCAGATGAAATCTCGCGTCTTGTGACGGCCGGCCGCCCAACAACCTGCCCGCTTGACCCTATCCCCTCCTCTCTTCTCCAGACCATTTCCGGAGACCTTCTCCCTTACCTCACCTCGCTCATCAACTCATCCTTGACCGCTGGCTACGTCCCTTCCGTCTTCAAGAGAGCGAGAGTTGCACCCCTTCTGAAAAAACCTACACTCGATCCCTCCGATGTCAACAACTACAGACCAGTATCCCTTCTTTCTTTTCTCTCCAAAACTCTTGAACGTGCCGTCCTTGGCCAGCTCTCCTGCTATCTCTCTCAGAATGACCTTCTTGATCCAAATCAGTCAGGTTTCAAGACTAGTCATTCAACTGAGACTGCTCTTCTCTGTGTCACGGAGGCGCTCCGCACTGCTAAAGCTAACTCTCTCTCCTCTGCTCTCATCCTTCTAGACCTATCGGCTGCCTTTGATACTGTGAACCATCAGATCCTCCTCTCCACCCTCTCCGAGCTGGGCATCTCCGGCGCGGCCCACGCTTGGATTGCGTCCTACCTGACAGGTCGCTCCTACCAGGTGGCGTGGCGAGAATCTGTCTCCGCACCACGTGCTCTCTCCACTGGTGTCCCCCAGGGCTCTGTTCTAGGCCCTCTCCTATTCTCGCTATACACCAAGTCACTTGGCTCTGTCATATCCTCACATGGTCTCTCCTATCATTGCTATGCAGACGACACACAATTAATCTTCTCCTTTCCCCCCTCTGATAACCAGGTGGTGAATCGCATCTCTGCATGTCTGGCAGACATATCAGTGTGGATGACGGATCACCACCTCAAGCTGAACCTCGGCAAGACGGAGCTGCTCTTCCTCCCGGGGAAGGACTGCCCGTTCCATGATCTCGCCATCACGGTTGACAAATCCATTGTGTCCTCCTCCCAGAGTGCTAAGAACCTTGGCGTGATCCTGGACAACACCCTGTCGTTCTCAACTAACATCAAGGCGGTAACCCGTTCCTGTAGGTTCATGCTCTACAACATTCGCAGAGTACGACCCTGCCTCACGCAGGAAGCGGCGCAGGTCCTAATCCAGGCACTTGTCATCTCCCGTCTGGATTACTGCAACTCGCTGTTGGCTGGGCTCCCTGCCTGTGCCATTAAACCCCTACAACTCATCCAGAACGCCGCAGCCCGTCTGGTGTTCAACTTTCCCAAGTTCTCTCACGTCACCCCGCTCCTCCGCTCTCTTCACTGGCTTCCAGTTGAAGCTCGCATCCGCTACAAGACCATGGTGCTTGCCTACGGAGCTGTGAGGGGAACGGCACCTCCGTACCTTCAGGCTCTGATCAGGCCCTACACCCAAACAAGGGCACTGCGTTCATCCACCTCTGGCCTGCTCGCCTCCCTACCTCTGAGGAAGTACAGTTCCCGCTCAGCCCAGTCAAAACTGTTCGCTGCTCTGGCACCCCAATGGTGGAACAAACTCCCTCACGACGCCAGGTCAGCGGAGTCAATCACCACCTTCCGGAGACACCTGAAACCCCACCTCTTTAAGGAATACCTAGGATAGGATAAAGTAATCCTTCTAACCCCCCCCCCCCTAAAAGATTTAGATGCACTATTGTAAAGTGGTTGTTCCACTGGATATCATAAGGTGAATGCACCAATTTGTAAGTCGCTCTAGATAAGAGCGTCTGCTAAATGACTTAAATGTAAATGTAATGTAATGTACAGAGAGAGGGAGAGGGGTAGAGAGGTAGAGAGGTAGAGATGGTGAGGTATAGAGGGAGAGCGCTACAGAGTGGGAGAGGGGTAGAGAGGTAGAGAGGTAGAGAGAAAGAGATGGTGAGGTATAGAGGGAGAGCGCTACAGAGAGAGGGAGAGGGGTAGAGAGGTAGAGAGGAAGAGAGAAAGAGATGGTGAGGTATAGAGGGAGAGTGCTTCAGAGAGAGGGAGAGGGGTAGAGAGAAATGCGTAGATGGAGGGATGGAGAGAGATCAGCAGAAGGAAACAGTGAATGTGTTTGTCTGTCCATAACTCTCCTCTATCTGAGGTATTTCTCTCAAATAAAAATCGGACGCTAGTCTGTCCGGCGGGACGGCTGAGGAGAGGAATTCATCGTTTTTTCCCGCCTCTCCACAGATTTCCTCCTAAATCTCATCTTCCAGCATCATAAAAAGGACAGGCTGTATCAGTAAAACACCAGGCTTATGTCTGCATGGATAACCCAGTAGAGACAGCACACCAAGGCAATGCAGGGCCAAGAGAAGCATCTCAGACACCTAAATAAAGCATAAACTCTGAAACACACACACACACACACACACACACATACAAGCACAATCACACACGCAAATCACACCTTACTGCAGGCTGAGATGGGGATGGATATGCTGCTGTTTTAACCTCTGACACCAGAACTATCTTTTAGAACTATCTTTATGACATCAAACAGAACACAAAAGACGGAAACGGAATAGTCCAGGGGTTCTGAACTGTTGGGGTTAGACCAATGAGGCTGGCGTACACAATAGCAGAATTCACAGAGTTCAAATCAAAACGTTTTGCTCGTCTCTAGTGAATCACTACGTTTATATTTACTTTATATTGCTAGCAAACGACCACTCCCTTTCATATTTAATTATACAACAAATGTATTTTCCCGTTGGCTCTCATTGAGTGGGTGTTTTGGATTATGTCCAACAGTCACACTCCTCTTCTCTCTTCAAACTGTTTGACAAAGGTTAAAGGACAACGCCATTAATAGAGTCTATTGAGAACAGTAGTGTGATGTGTAGTGATGTCTGGAACTGCTGTCCTCCATGCCACAGGGTCTGACTGTTTTTAATCAGTCAGTGATTTGGGCCTGGGAGGCCCGTGAGTGGACTCTCTGGTCAATCAATGGAACTGACAGACAAAGAGAAAGAACTAGCAGACACTGCAACCTCCAAGAACCTAGATTTGAGAAATGCTAGTTAGACATTCTGAAGCCTGTGCCAGTTTCTCTGTGTGGGTGTTCTAGAACCACAACACGACTGTTCTTTTTCTGTCTTAGAACTCTTTGTAACAGGTCAAGGACTCTGATCGTCTGAAACGTCATGACACTTTCAGAGCAGAGAGTTGGCCGTTCAGAGCAACCTTGAGTCAAGGGTAGACGTAACATATTACAATTCAATCCCAGACACTCCAATTAGTATTATATGTTACATTTTGTATGGTATGAATCAATCTGTGGATGTCCATCATCCATTTTATATGATATGAATTTAAATGTGTATGATATGATACAAATTGCAATTCATACAGTATATTATGAATTTGCAAATCATATGATATGTTACAAATACCAAGTGGAGGTGAGCTAGGTGGCTAACGTTAGCTGGGCTAAGGGTTAGGGGACAAAGTTAGGGTAAGGAGGTAAAGGCATAAGGTTAGGTAACATGTTAAGTAGTTGCAGAGTAGCAAGTTATCCGTGATGAGATTCAAACACACAACCTTTGGGTTGCTAGACTTTCACATTATATGTCAACCCGTCCACCCCGACCAACCTCTCAAATTTCGTTTTTTGCCATAAGTAACCTTCTGTCTTGTGTAACCCTACCAAATGTAATATATTATGCTAATTTGAACGTCCCGGATTTATGTTACGTCTAGTCTATGAGATCAGGCTGTTCAGAAGAATGTCAGTTAATTTGACAATGTCTCAAGTCACAGTGGTATAGCACATTCATTATCTCTCAACTGCTTGATTAAAAGGATAGTAATTTCCAAAAGATACTCTTCAATAGTTTATTATTACCTGCAAGGACAAGGAACAAACCAAAGGCTTGTGGGAACACAGTGTTACTGGTAAATGAAAAACAGTTGAATCAGGATGGGAAGTGAATGAACCCTGCTTTTTTTACACTACTTCAGACATTTTTTTGTATCTCGCTTTTTCCATCCTTTAATGTCTCTCTCCTGGACCTCTGCAGGTCATTAACCAACTGAAGCATTTTTAGAATAAGCACCTGCGATCGTTTGAAGTGTGTGTGTGTGTGTGTGTGTGTGTGTGTGTGTGTGTGTGTGTGTGTGTGTGTGTGTGTGTGTGTGTGTGTGTGTGTGTGTGTGTGTGTGTGTGTGTGTGTGTGTGTGTGTGTGTGTGTGTGTGCGAGTTTTGTGTGCGTGCATGTGTGTTTTGTGTGCGTGCGTGTTTTGTGTGTGTGTGTGTGCGTGCGTGTTTTGTGCGTGCGTGTTTTGTGTGTGTGTGTGTGTGTGTGTGTGTGTGTGTGTGTGTGTGTGTGTGTGTGTGTGTGTGTGTGTGTGTGTGTGTGTGTGTGTGTGTGTGTGTGTGTGTGTTTTGTGTGTGTGTGTGTTTGTGCGTGTGTGTGTGTGTGTATGTGTACTTATATGTGTTTGAAGTGCTGGTCTAGAGCAACGTGTTGAAGCCTAACTATCCCTGGAAACGCTTTCATCACGTATTACTTCATGATTTATGGTCAGAAAGACCAGTTCTGTACATACCTTCTTCTTCAAAAAGAGCCATTTATATTACTCATGGCTAGATTCAGTTTGTAAGACGGAGAGGGGGGTACATTTTAAATGCAGAACCTGCACAGAAAACTCCACAGCGTGAGAGAGGGGTTTAAAAATGCTAATCAATATGTGGTTTATGGAACGCCATATCACTTTTCACTTTAATTATAGATTTTCATTTCTCTCATTTCTCTTTCTATCTGTCCCTCTTTACACCAGACAGCAACGAATGAAAAATGGTATAATTATGCGTGCTGTGTTTGGAAAACACAACTTAAACACTACTGAACTCCGCAAGGAGCATCAACAGTGCATGATGGTTTAATCCATTCAATCTGGCAATGTTATATTTCATATTGATTTAATCGTACCTGAATTCTGCGTAAAGCTTGGAGTGTTAGTCAATTAAATTCCCTTTTGACTAGTACCATGGCTTGCATTGTCTCCATTTTTCATGGCAAGGTCTTGACATGCCTCAAACGCTGTCACATAATATGTTTAGTAAAATATGTAAGGGCTGTAAACGTGATAAAATATTACTCAGATATAAAGAATGATCCATTCAATGTGAAGGCTACTTTTTATATTTACTGAACTGTGTTATGTAGTCAATGTCTTTAAACAGGAACATAAATGTTAGAAGACACAGTGAGCGAAAAAGGGATCATATCCCGAGGGCGTCTTTCCATGACATGTTTTTGATATTCCAGAGAATACAGAACCTTTCCAACGTTTGGAGTTTTGTGGATATGCACCATATTCTGACAATCTGAATCCAGATGTCTTTTACACTGACTGTAGCTTATCTGTGTTTTCTCTGCACAGTCAAGATACAGTGGTTGCTCAACTAAAAGGTTTGTGATTATGCTGTGGGACTTAGAGGTCATTTGTGGTTTAGTACGGTACCCTGCGTCACTACGTTATTTCTCCAGACCACCACAAGGGGGAGGTAGAGCACTGATTATGCTTTGGGCAACATAAACCTAAATAGAAACTGATAATTGTGCACGACTTCAGTATTGAATTTCAATGATCTAAATGATGAGGATGAAGAAGGTGATTGAATTTAGAACAATAGTGTAATAATTGCTATTCGTCTGTCCTGCACGCGCACACCCAGGAAAATACACATGTTTTTTTGTTACTACTCGTCAGTATTGCTTTCTAAAACTGTTGTCACACTAAGGTTTTTATTCTAAGAGAAACGTAGACTACAATTAGAGTGTTGAATTATTTTGCTCTTACCGTAGTACTGTAGCCTACACCCGACCAGTCGCATTGCCCAGTGCCTGAGGGGCCCAGCAGTCTAGGACAGTCTGCAATGCAGATCAAGCCTCTATGCTGCAATTGCTGGTTCAATACTCATGCCGGCCGTGACTGGGAGACACATGAGGAGCTGGTAGGATTTTGATTTCTCTCCCTCTAAAAACCTAAATAAATCAATTCTAATTAACAAACTGGCTGTATTTTCAAATTAGTAGCAATGTCTCACCCCATGTTCAAGAATGTCCTTTTTCTTTTCTTTTCTTTTTTATTTGAAAACAAAATCATCTCCAAAATATTGTTATTTTTAAAACGTATCTATTATTATTATTAATTAATTTAGAATTAAATAAAAGCCAAAGATATATTATTAATCCTGTTTTCAACAAACGTAGCTGTTACGAGTCCCGCCGAGGATGGTGCCTCTTCCCGTTCGGGCGGCGCTCGGCGGTCGTCGTCTCCGGTCTACTAGCTGCCACCGATCCCCTTTTCTGTTTTCCTTTTAGTTGGTCTAATTTGTTTCACCTGTTGTGTGTTTAGATTAGGGGTTATTTAAACCCAGTTTGCCCGCTCCCTTTTGTGCGGGCTTGTTTTTCTGTTTCGTGTTTGTGGTGTGTATTTTGTGTATTTTGTTATTCAATTGACTTTGGACATTTCTCTTTACGCGCCCAGTGTTTAGTGTGGCGTCACCGGTTTGTAGGTGATTACGTTAAGGAAATAAAATTCCACTTTTTGAAAGAGATTCCTGCTCTCTGCACCTGACTCTTGTTTCCACCACTGGAATTGTTACAGTAGCAGGCTGTGAATTCTGCAAGCAACGTTTCTAGCAGGACAATATATATTGGTCATATTGGTCATGGCTCCCGAGTGGCGCACAACGGGATTAACTTGCAGTTCTCCAGCTTTATCCACTGAGATAGCGGTAGGAGCACGAAGTTCAAGGCATGAGGGCAGGAGGCCCGGGATGAGCCGCAGAGCCGCGCACAGAAGACGGACCTAGCCCATGGGGATGGGAGGAGGAGGAAGGGGGGGTTGGTCCATACATGCTGAAAATAAAGACGAGGTCTGTTTACTTCCTGAGTTTTCAGCACATGCTCAATAATTTGACAAATTTGAAATTCATTTTTTCATGCACATATAATTTTGGGATTCCTTCTGGATATGTGGACATGTTATTGTGTCTATGTTGACAAATACTGATAGTAGGCCTACAAACAGATCTGATCACTCTTGTGTCGCTGAGAATGTTCCTGTGCAGCAGGAAATTGTAACGGTCCTGACCTGTTTTATGTTGTTTTTGTATGTGTTTATGGTCAGGGCGTGTGTTTTGGGTGGGCAGTCTATGTTTTCTGTTTCTATGTTGGTTTTGGGTTGCCTGGTATGGCTCTTAATTAGAGGCAGGTGTTTTGCGTTTTCCTCTAATTGAGAGTCATATTTAGGTAGGGTGTTCTCACTGTTTGTTTGTGGGTGATTGTCTTCCGTGTTCGTATATGTATGTACCATACGGGACTGTTTGGCTGTTCGTTTCGTTTTGATTTAGTCTGTTCCTGTCCGTGAGTTTTACGTTAGTTAAGTAAGTTCAAGTTCAGGTTTTCGTCTACGTCGTTTTCTTGTTTTGTAAATTTGTAAGTGTTTGTTTTCGTGTTGCCATCGTTGTAAATAAAGAGATGGCTTATTTCCCAAATGCTGCGTATTGGTCCACTGATCCTTCTCTCCTCTCCTCATCTGAGGAAGAGGAGAACGACAGCCCTTACAGAAATGCAAGCTTGTAGTTTTTTCGAGGTTTAGAAAGGCTTACGAAGTTTGTAATTTCCACTTTAAAATTTCAGACTTGATTTGCCCTAACGAAAAATGTATCAACACCTAAAAAAAAATATATTAATTATAATCCACATAATAATATATAACAATACACATTTCCTGTTGCTGAAGGAATATTTTCTCAGCACATTAAACGCATATGCTGTTGGCTGAGGTCCATATTAGGATCTTGATATGGATTTTGATATGCAAAATAAGGACAATTTCTGATGCTAATTAAAGGTTTGAGTACATGCTCAATAATTTGACAAATATTAAATCTATTTCATTCTTTCAGAAACAAAGGTTTTTAAGGTCCGCAAATCGCAAGCTAAAGCTCTGTAACTGTTAGCCTAGCAACAAGAATCACGTTCCAACTGTCATTTTTTTATTTGGGCGCCACAAATGAGTATTTAAACATTGTGTTAAACAAATAAGTGAGAACCTGTTCAGAAAATACCTCACAGAAGTAATCGCTAAAGTGAGTAGCTAATTTGATATATGTTAATATTTCTTAGTAACTAGAATCAAGAATGTTAGCTAATTTGGCCAGTAGCCAGGAGGGCTAGCTAGCTGGGCTTGATAGGAGGTAAAAGCTACAAATATGTAAGTGGCTGCACATGCATCAAGTGCGTGTCTTGAATGCCCCAGACATCTCCCTGGACTCATACGTAGCAGAGAGATTTCGGAGGTCTGGATTGGATGCATGTAGAAACTGTCCATTTACGGTCAATATCCTAACTCTGCATATGAAATGAAGAATGTGTGTATCTGGAGCATACTCCTTTAATCTAATACCATGTCAGATATACTCTCTTGTTCTACAAAAACATTCTGACAAGGTCAAAATAACCTGTACCCCTGTGTAACCAATGTGAAATGGCTAGCTAGTTAGCGTTTCAATCGGTGACGTCACTCGCTCTGAGACCTTGAAGTAGTTGTTCCCCTTGCCCTGCAAGGGCTGCGGCTTTTGTGGTGCGATGGCTAACGATGCTTCGTGGGTGACTGCTGTTGATGTGTGCAGAGGGTCCCTGGTTCGAAGTCAGGTTGGGGTGAGGAGAGGGACGGAAGGTATACTGTTACATTGATGCTGTTGACCCGGATCACTGGTTGCTGCGGAAAAGGAGGAGGTCAAAAGGGGGGTGAGTGTAACTGATGTAAAATGGTGGGCGCTAATAGCGTTTCAATCTGTGACGTCACTCGCTCTGAGACCTTGAAGTAGTTGTTCCCCTTGCTCTGCAAGGGCTGCGGCTTTTGTGGAGCGATGGGTAACGGTGCTTCGAGGGTTGCTGTTGTCAATGTGTGCAGAGGAGCCCAGGTAGGGGCGAGGAGACGGACGGAAGCTATTCTGTTACACCTCCACACTGACTCGGTACCGGTGCCCCCTGTATATAGCCTCCACACTGACTCTGTACCGTAACACCCTGTATATAGCCATCACACTGACTCTGTACCGTAACACCCTGTATATAGCCTCCACACTAACTCTGTACCGTAACACCCTGTATATAGCCTCCACACTGACTCTGTACCGTAACACCCTGTATATAGCCTCCACACTGACTCTGTACCGTAATACCCTGTATATAGCCTCCACACGAGCTCTGTACCGTAACACCCTGTATATAGCCTCCACACTGACTCTGTACCGTAATACCCTGTATATAGCCTCCACACTAGCTCTGTACCGTAACACCCTGTATATAGCCTCCACACTGACTCTGTACCGTAACACCCTGTATATAGCCTCCACACTGACTCTGTACCGTAACACCCTGATTATAGCCTCATTGTTGTTAATCTTATTGTGTTACTTTTATTATTACTTTTTATTTTAATCTACTTGGTAAATATCTCTCTCATCCCTCTCTTTCACCCTCGTGCCTCTCTTTCTCCCTCATCCCTCTCTTTCTCCCTCTTCCCTCTCTTTCTCCCTCGTTCCTCTCTTTCTCCCTCGTTCCTCTCTTTCTCCCTCGTTCCTGTTACGCACGCCTCTGTGAAGAGGGAACGCAACACCCTGCTACAACTCAACTCTCCGTGAAGCGAAAGAGGTATGAACTGTAGGTGCGAGAAAGGACGACAAAAGGCAGAATTGCTTACTAGGATTTATTTCCTTACACGGTAATATGGGGAAAAGGGGCTGAACGGAACCAAAGCAAAGAAAGTAAATATCAAAGCTCCCCCTCTCCTATCTAACCTGCCTACCCAGTTAACTTACCGAACTTAGCACCACCTGGTGCACTAACCAAAATACATTGGGTGGTCCGCCCAGGTCTTACCTAGTGTGCCTAGACATTGAATATACTACGGGTATATGTATGCCCGCGGGCCTCTTGGCTAAGCACTCCCTAGGTGCCTTCCCCTTCCCCCCTGGGAACAAATGAAGCAGAAAATGAAACAATACTCAAACAAACTAATAAACAAAGGACATCAAATAAGCTCTAGCTGAGCAACAATCTCACACGGAACATACCAACTGCTCCCAGCAACAACTAACACAGTACATACCAACGCTTTCTGATAAAAAACTAACACTATATCACAATCAAATTGTCCAGCAATGATCTCAGCCTAGCAATGACCTCAGCCTAGCAATGACCTCAGCCTAGCAATGACCTCAGCCTAGCAATGACCTCAGCCTAGCAATGACCTCAGCCTAGCAATGACCTCAGCCTAGCAATGACCTCAGCCTAGCAATGACCTCAGCCTAGCAATGACTTTTCCTGCCTATGATCTCTCTCTCTCTCCTGAACAACAGAACACTGGCTTTTATAGCTTCAGAAGGCATCGGTAATTAGAGACAGCTGCGTCTTGACGAGGGGGCGGGGTCAGCTCACCAATCATCAACTGGGGCCGACCAATTAGCTGCTTGGGGAGAATTTCAGGAAGCCATCTCCTGAAACACACACACTCAAATACAAACTACAACAGAAAGTGGGGAACGTAACAGTTCCTCTCTTTCTCCCTCATCCCTCTCTTTCTCCCTCGTCCCTCTCTTTCTCCCTCGTCCGTCTCTTTCTCCCTCGTTTCTCTCTTTCTCCCTCGTCCCTCTCTTTCTCCCTTGTCCCTCTCTTACTCCCTCGTCCCTCTCTTTCTCCCTCGTCCCTCTCTTTCTCCCTCGTCCCTCTTTTTCTCCCTCGCCCCTCTCTTACGCCCTCGTCCCTCTCTTTCTCCCTCGTCCCTCTATTTCTCCCTCGTCCCTCTTTTTCTCCCTCGTCCCTCTCTTACGCCTTCGTCCCTCTCTTTCTCCCTCGTCCCTCTATTTCTCCCTCGTCCCTCTCTTTATCCTTCGTCCCTCTCTTTATCCTTCGTCCCTCTCTTTCTCCCTCGTCCCTCTCTTTCTCCTTCGTCCCTCTCTTTCTCCTTCGTCCCTCTCTTTCTCCCTCGTCCCGCTCTTTGTCCCTCGTCCCTCTCTTTCTCCCTTGTCCCTCTCTTTCTCCCTCGTCCCTCTCTTTCTCCCTTGTCCCTCTCTTACTCCCTCGTCCCTCTCTTTCTCCTTCGTCCCTCTCTTTCTCCCTCGTCCCTCTCTTTCTCCCTCGTCCCTCTCTTTCTCCCTCGTCCCTCTCTTTCTCCCTCGTCCCTCTCTTACTCCCTCGTCCCTCTCTTTCTCCCTCGTCCCTCTCTTTCTCCCTCGTCCCTCTCTTTCTCCCTCGTCCCTCTCTTTCTCCCTCGTCCATCTCTTACTCCCTCGTCCCTCTCTTACTCCCTCCTCCCTCTCTTTCTCCCTCGTCCCTCTCTTTCTCCCTCGTCCCTCTCTTTCTCCCTCCGCCCTCTCTTTCTCCCTCGTCCCTCTCTTTCTCCCTCGTCCCTCTCTTTCTCCCTCGTCCCTCTCTTACTCCCTTGTCCCTCTCTTACTCCCTCCTCCCTCTCTTTCTCTCTCGTCCCTCTCTTTCTCCCTCGTCCCTCTCTTTCTCCCTCGTCCCTCTCTTTCTCCCTCGTCCCTCTCTTTCTCCTTCGTCCCTCTCTTACTCCCTCGTCCCTCTCTTTCTCCCTCCTCCCTCTCTTTCTCCCTCCTACCTCTCTTTCTCCCTCCTCCCTCTCTTTCTCCCTCGTCCCTCTCTTTCTCCCTCATCCCTCTCTTTCTCCCTCATCCCACAATTTTTCCCTCATCCCTCTCTTTCTCCCTCATCCCTCTCTTACTCCCTGATCCCTCTCTTTCTCCCTCATCCCTCTCTTTCTCCCTCATCCCTCTCTTACTCCCTCATCCCTCTCTTTCTCCCTCATCCCTCTCTTACTCCCTGATCCCTCTCTTTCTCCCTCATCCCTCTCTTTCTCCCTCATCCCTCTCTTTCTCCCTCATCCCACTCTTTCTCCCTCATCCCTCTCTTTCTCCCTCACTCTATTTATACATTTCCCTCCCTTGTCCTTTCCTCCTTCCCTCCCTCTGTCCACCCATTCTCACAACACCCACTCCTTCCTGTCCCTCCTCCTCTCCCTCCTCCTCTCCCTCCTCTCCTTTCTCTCCCTCTTCCTCCTCTGTCTGTAGTGGGGCTGCTGTATAAAGGTCTGTAGATTTATCTTGGTCTTTGTAAATGGGTTTTGGGAGGATGTATTATCCAGGTCTCGTGTTAAAACATGCTCCCAAAAAGGGTGCGGAGGCAATATTGGATGTCTTTATCTCCCTGTTCCTCTCTTTTGTGGCGGGGGCATAAGGAGGGTTGAGATAACCAAAAGAGCTCTCTGCTCTCTCTCTCTCATCCCTTCCTCCTCTTTCCATCTCTCTCTTTCTCACCAACAAGGAGACACCACTCCCACAGAACCAAAAGTATCTGAAGCAACAAGTAAATATGCAACTTTTTCATTTTCAGTGTGCCTGTTTGTGTTCCGTGTGTGTGTGTGTGTGTGTGTGTGTGTGTGTGTGTGTGTGTGTGTGTGTGTGTCTGAGACTGTGAAACTGTGTTCTTTTATCTTGTATACTTAGCAGATAGCTAATATTTGAGCGCCAGGCTTTCATGTTTCTAACCCCTCTCTCCTGCCAGCCAGCCCTTGAGAAAGTTCTTGTGCTTGCGATTTATCTCCACACAGATACAGCAAACAGGAAAAGCAGAGAGATCGACGAGAGAGGGCAGAGTGATGGACGAGAGAGGGCAGAGAGATAGAGGGAAGCCAACTTTTTCAGAAGAATCGGCCCATTGTAGCTGCAAAATGACCTATCTGCTCTTCCTCTCTCATCCTCCCTCTCTTTCTCTCTTTCTTCCTCTACTATATTTTCATCTCTCCTGCAACCTTATAGACTTTGGAACTCGCTGCACGAGGTGCATTTTGAAGCACCGGTGACAGCATCTTAAGGCTGACAGAAAAGCTATGGCTTTTAGCCTGTGACTACTTTACATTTTAATCCAAAGGGCAGAAAGGCAGGAGAGGGAAAAATATATTTTATTTAACGGCTGTCTGAATGAATATGGAACAGTACTCAGTCTTTCCTTGAGCTGGCGTGAACATACAAAGTTAGATTGATTAGTCATCAAAATGGATATGTAACTGGTGATATGTGGTCGGTAAATTGAATTGATTGGGGCTTAAAGATGGAATCAGCAGTGGGGGGGGGGGGGGGGGGGTAACAGCAGCTCCACCGATGCTGTAATTGGTGTTATTGCCGAGCTGAGGAGCGTCGCTCAGCACCGTCTAAAATTACAGTAAACATTGTGTCGTTGAGTCTCACGTGCGATGATGTCAGCGGGGGAAAACAGTGTTGTTTGTTGTTGTTGTTGTTGTTGTTGTTGTTGTTGTTGTTGTAATATCACAAACAGCTTTAACCTCTAACGAGCCTCTACCCCGGATCCGGGGGCACCCCCCACCCCCCCCCCCCACACTGATTAGCATCGCTAGCATAGCGTCACAATTAAATAGTAGCATCTAAATATCATTAAATCACAAGTCCAAGACACCTAATGAAAGATACAGATCTTGTGAATAAAGCCACAATTTCAGATTTTTTAAATGTTTTACAGGGAAGACACAATATGTAAATCTATTAGCTAAACACGTTAGCAAAAATCACAATTTTTCTTTGTCCACCATTTTCTCTCAACACCAGTAGCTATCACCAATTCGGCTAAACTAAGATATTGATAGCCACTAACCAAGAAAAAACCTCATCAGATGACAGTCTGATAACATATTTATGGTATAGGATAGGTTTTGTTAGAAAAATGTGCATATTTCAGGTAGATATCATAGTTTATAATTGCACACACCGTCACAAATGGACTAGAATAAATACATAGAGCAACGTGTTTACCTAACTACTAATCATCAAACATTTCGTAAAAATACACAGCATACACTAATCGAAAGACACAGATCCTGTGAATACAGACAATATTTCAGATTTTCTAAGTGTCTTACAGCGAAAACACAATAAATCGTTATATTAGCATACCACATACGCAAACGTTACCCGAGCACTGATTCTAGCCAAAGAGAGCGATATCGTATCATCGCCAAAATATATTCATTTTTTCACTAACCTTCTCAGAATTCTTCAGATGACACTCCTGTAACATCATATTACAACATACATATACAGTTTGTTCGAAAATGTGCATATGTAGCCACCAAAATCATGGTTAGACAATGACAAAAGTAGCACAGCTGGTCAGAAAATGTCGTGCACCATATTAGACAGTGATCTAGTCTTATACATAAATACTCATAAACTTGACTAAAAAATATAGGGTGGACAGCGATTGATAGACAATTTAATTCTTAATACAATCGCGGAATTACATTTTTTAAATTATCCTTACTTTTCAATACAGGTTGCGCCAAGCAAAGCTACATCTAACAAAATGGCCGAACGTGCGTTTGACATTTTTCTACAGAACAACGATTTATCATCTTAAATATTTCTTACTATGAGGCGATCTTCCATCAGATTCTTGGGCAATGAATCGTTTCTTGGGTCTAATCTTCTTTTGGTCGAAAGCTGTCCACTTGTCCGTCGAAATGCCCACTAACGTACGACCGGGACCCCGAAACGTGCCCGGAGCTTCAAAGTCTATTACAAAGCAATGCCTCAAAATCGCACTAAACGGATGTAAATTGCTATAAAACGGTTTAAATTAACTACATTATGATGTTTCTAACACCTATAACGAGTAAAAACATGACCGACGCTATATTACTGGCTAAACCAAGACTTGGAAAAAGGCCAGTCAGATATCCTTCTTGCGTTGAGCGCAGACTCCAAAGGAATCCTACTTCCGGTCTTTGGTCATTTATAGAGCCTGTGATTGCGCAATAGACTCCATTCAAATAGTCATCACTTACTGACATCTAGTGGAAGGCGTGGGCAGTGTTTGTATCTCATAGGATTAACAGAGACTTTAAAAACTGATCTGGAACCAGAGGCCAAGATGTCTAAATCTCACACACTGGGAGGAAAAGTGCTGTAGAATGAGTTCTGTTTCACTCAGAGACATAATTCAAACGACTATAGAAACTAGAGAGTGTTTTCTATCCAATAATAACAATAATATGCATATTGTACGAGCAAGAATTGAGTACTAGGCAGTTTAATCTGTAGAGTTAATTATGCTAATGCGAAATAGCACCCCCTATAGTTGCAAGAAGTTAAGGAACTAATCCATTCCCTCTCTGCTGTCTTACAGCTCCGGGGGAGAGTCTATTGACAGTAGTGATAGATGGGATTTGAATGGTGCTCTGCTATACTTACCATGTGGTCATATCTCAAGTCCTTAACTTCAGTCCATAACAACATACATCATTCTTAATCTTCATTTTCAAGGTGTTGACTGCACTTCCCTTCTCAGCACACTAAAACAATACATTTCATTCTACATTTTCAAAAAGGGGGAAGGAGAACCTACATCACAAGTTACAGCAATAGTCAAGAACTCAGTGCTTTATACTGTGAGCTACTTGTGCAGTCACATTACCACTAGTTCATTTGATTATCAGAACATGGACTACTGTTTAAGGATGTTTTTGTGAAAAAGTGTTGGGTGACGTCTAACTACGAGTTGAGAGCTTCTAGTTCCTTGGCATTCGTATCACCAAGGACTTAACTTGGTCCACACACACCCGCAGAGTCGTGAAGAGGGCACGACAGCACCTCTTCCCCCTCAGGAGGCTGAAAATATTCAGCATGGGCCCTCGGATACTCAAAAATATTCTTCAACCTCACCATCGAGAGCATCTTGACTAGCTGCATCACCACTAGGTATGGCAAATACACCGTCCTCGACCACAAATCGCTACAGAGGGTGAGGCAGACAGCCCAGTCAGGCAGTGTCAGAGGAAG
Source organism: Salvelinus fontinalis (assembly GCF_029448725.1). Taxonomy (NCBI): domain Eukaryota; kingdom Metazoa; phylum Chordata; class Actinopteri; order Salmoniformes; family Salmonidae; genus Salvelinus; species Salvelinus fontinalis. Next base: position 7,013,202 of record NC_074697.1, read on the forward strand.
GCTCGAAAAGTTGCCAAAGACTCCAGCCACCCGAGCCATAGACTGTTCAATCTGCTACCATCCGGTAAACAGTACCGGAGAATCTACTTTCAGACCAAAAGGCTCCGCGACATCTTCTACCCCCAAGCCATAAGACTGCTAAATAGCCCTAAGACTGCTAATTGGTTAATTAAGTGGTTACCCAGACTATCTGCTCTGACCCTATTTTACACTCACAACACCATCTGTAAACACTATATACAAACTCACTCACACACTCCACACTGACACGCTCACACAAAACCCAAACTCACTCACACTAGTAAACCTGCAATCCCTGCAATTATATCCGCGGGACAGATGGGATTTAGGGTCATTAAATATTGGAGGTTGACTAAAGAGAAAACAATACCTTAAATAATTCAGACATGTATCATTTTTGTGCAAATTATATCTATAGGATACATTTCTTTCATTATTTTAGGCTGTCTGGTATTAGTACATAAACCTAAACTTTAGGGGTTAACTGTATGCGTGGCAAATAGCCTCTACACAGCCAATCGGCAAATAATGATTTTAGGAACGGGCAGAAAAAGTTAACGTTAATCCACAGAGGCAAAAAGGACATTGTTGAAGTTTAATTCAATAAGAGAAAAGCTGTGAAATGGAGAGTTTAAAATAATGAGAATGGAGGACCAGAAAAGTAATGTTTGGGAAAGATCAGGTGAAGTGGTAGAAGAGGGTGATAGCAGTGTTGTGATGATTGTGAGGCTCTGTACAAATTCAACAGTCACAACACAGGACTTCAAATAGTGTCACGCCCTGACCATAGTTTGCTTTGTATGTTTATATGTTTTGTTTGGTCAGGGTGTGATCTGAGTGGGCATTCTATGTTGTATGTCTAGTTTGTCTATTTCTATGTGTTTGGCCTGATATGGTTCTCAATCAGAGGCAGGTGTTAGTCGTTGTCTCTGATTGGGAGCCATATTTAGGTAGCCTGTTTTGTATTGTGGGTTGTGCGTAATTGTTCCTGTTGGTGTGTTTCAGTGTTCACTATTTCGGGACTTTTGCGTCTTCATTTATTTTGTCTGTTTATTGTTTTGTTCTTTATTTAAAGTATTCAAATAAATATGAATACTCACCACGCTGCGTATTGGTCCGACATTTCTTACTCCTCAGACGAGGAGGACGAAGACTACCGTTACAAATAGGCCTGTTGCACGTCAAGGGAACTGTAGCCTACTGTTCAGATGGCTTAAAAGGAATCTGAAATAATGACTTTGACTGTAGGCAAATAACCTCTCACATAGCCTTAATATTAACTCCTGTAGAATGAAGCATTTCTTGCAGAAAAATTTAAATTTGTTCTTGGGAACAGGAGCGGAGAAATATGATTTATTTATATCTGCATCTTGAGAGAATGCAATGCTCAGTTAGATACGATCTGTAGAGGTGCTGTCTTTATCATAAAAACATAATTAAAATGGATCATATTTGAACCACATAAAATTAAACTGAAATCTTATCAGAAACACGTCGGGTCGTTTTCACAGCTTGCTTTTTCTTACAAACGGTCAAACTGATTTCATTTGGACATTTGCAAAGAAAATCTTTCCCGTGTTACATATATTTGTTGCTGTTATTGTATTTTCTCCCCGGTCCCTAAACGTCTTCATTGTATTTTCTACCCGGTCCCTAAACATCTTTGCTCTGCGAAAGATGACAGAGAACACTTTACAGATGTCAATTGGATGAAAGCATTCCTTCTATCGATCTATTACATTATTCTGGTGAGCAATGTAGTCTTCTAGGGCAACATATAATGACAAAAGAGAAGCTAAATGTATCTAATTATAATTCACTAACGAATAGCCTAATACAATGTCTTGAAATAGTAAGTAGTAACCTATTTAAATTAGGCAAAACAATCCTGTACCCGATGTCAAAAAATTGTTCTACAGTCTCTGACTGTAGTCTACAACACATTTACTATATTAGTGGGTTGGGGTGCAGCCATCTCTGACTGTAGTCTACAACACATTTACTATATTAGTGGGTTAAGGTGCAGCCATCTCTGACTGTAGTCTACAACACATTTACTATATTAGTGGGTTAAGGTGCAGCCGTCTCTGACTGTAGTCTACAACACATTTACTATATTAGTGGGTTAATGTGCAGCCATCTCTGACTGTAGTCTACAACACATTTACTATATTAGTGGGTTGGGGTGCAGCCATCTCTGACTGTAGTCTACAACACATTTACTATATTAGTGGGTTAAGGTGCAGCCATCTCTGACTGTAGTCTACAACACATTTACTATATTAGTGGGTTAAGGTGCAGCCGTCTCTGACTGTAGTCTACAACACATTTACTATATTAGTGGGTTGGGGTGCAGCCATCTCTGACTGTAGTCTACAACATATTTACTATATTAGTGGGTTAAGGTGCAGCCGTCTCTGACTGTAGTCTACAACACATTTACTATATTAGTGGGTTAATGTGCAGCCATCTCTGACTGTAGTCTACAACACATTTACTATATTAGTGGGTTAAGGTGCAGCCATCTCTGACTGTAGTCTACAACACATTTACTATATTAGTGGGTTAATGTGCAGCCATCTCTGACTGTAGTCTACAACACATTTACTATATTAGTGGGTTAAGGTGCAGCCATCTCTGACTGTAGTCTACAACACATTTACTATATTAGTGGGTTGGGGTGCAGCCATCTCTGACTGTAGTCTACAACACATTTACTATATTAGTGGGTTAAGGTGCAGCCATCTCTGACTGTAGTCTACAACACATTTACTATATTAGTGGGTTAAGGTGCAGCCATCTCTGACTGTAGTCTACAACACATTTACTATATTAGTGGGTTAAGGTGCAGCCATCTCTGACTGTAGTCTACAACACATTTACTATATTAGTGGGTTAAGGTGCAGCCATCTCTGACTGTAGTCTACAACACATTTACTATATTAGTGGGTTAAGGTGCAGCCATCTCTGACTGTAGTCTACAACACATTTACTATATTAGTGGGTTAATGTGCAGCCATCTCTGACTGTAGTCTACAACACATTTACTATATTAGTGGGTTGGGGTGCAGCCATCTCTGACTGTAGTCTACAACACATTTACTATATTAGTGGGTTAATGTGCAGCCATCTCTGACTGTAGTCTACAACACATTTACTATATTAGTGGGTTAATGTGCAGCCATCTCTGACTGTAGTCTACAACACATTTACTATATTAGTGGGTTAAGGTACAGCCATCTCTGACTGTAGTCTACAACACATTTACTATATTAGTGGGTTGGGGTGCAGCCATCTCTGACTGTAGTCTACAACACATTTACTATATTAGTGGGTTGGGGTGCAGCCGTCTCTGACTGTAGTCTACAACACATTTACTATATTAGTGGGTTAAGGTACAGCCATCTCTGACTGTAGTCTACAACACATTTACTATATTAGTGGGTTAAGGTGCAGCCATCTCTGACTGTAGTCTACAACACATTTACTATATTAGTGGGTTAAGGTGCAGCCATCTCTGACTGTAGTCTACAACACATTTACTATATTAGTGGGTTGGGGTGCAGCCATCTCTGACTGTATTCTACAACACATTTACTATATTAGTGGGTTGGGGTGCAGCCATCTCTGACTGTAGTCTACAACACATTTACTATATTAGTGGGTTAAGGTGCAGCCATCTCTGACTGTAGTCTACAACACATTTACTATATTAGTGGGTTAATGTGCAGCCATCTCTGACTGTAGTCTACAACACATTTACTATATTAGTGGGTTAAGGTACAGCCATCTCTGACTGTAGTCTACAACACATTTACTATATTAGTGGGTTGGGGTGCAGCCATCTCTGACTGTAGTCTACAACACATTTACTATATTAGTGGGTTAAGGTACAGCCATCTCTGACTGTAGTCTACAACACATTTACTATATTAGTGGGTTGGGGTGCAGCCATCTCTGACTGTAGCCTACAACACATTTACTATATTAGTGGGTTAATGTGCAGCCATCTCTGACTGTATTCTACAACACATTTACTATATTAGTGGGTTGGGGTGCAGCCATCTCTGACTGTAGTCTACAACACATTTACTATATTAGTGGGTTGGGGTGCAGCCATCTCTGACTGTAGTCTACAACACATTTACTATATTAGTGGGTTAAGGTGCAGCCATCTCTGACTGTAGTCTACAACACATTTACTATATTAGTGGGTTGGGGTGCAGCCATCTCTGACTGTAGTCTACAACACATTTACTATATTAGTGGGTTAAGGTACAGCCATCTCTGACTGTAGTCTACAACACATTTACTATATTAGTGGGTTAAGATGCAGCCATCTCTGACTGTATTCTACAACACATTTACTATATTAGTGGGTTAAGGTGCAGCCATCTCTGACTGTAGTCTACAACACATTTACTATATTAGTGGGTTGGGGTGCAGCCATCTCAGACTGTATTCTACAACACATTTACTATATTAGTGGGTTAAGGTACAGCCATCTCTGACTGTAGTCTACAACACATTTACTATATTAGTGGGTTGGGGTGCAGCCATCTCTGACTGTAGTCTACAACACATTTACTATATTAGTGGGTTAATGTACAGCCATCTCTGACTGTAGTCTACAACACATTTACTATATTAGTGGGTTAAGGTGCAGCCATCTCTGACTGTAGCCTACAACACATTTACTATATTAGTGGGTTAAGGTACAGCCATCTCTGACTGTAGTCTACAACACATTTACTATATTAGTGGGTTGGGGTGCAGCCATCTCTGACTGTAGTCTACAACACATTTACTATATTAGTGGGTTAATGTGCAGCCATCTCTGACTGTAGTCTACAACACATTTACTATATTAGTGGGTTAATGTGCAGCCATCTCTGACTGTAGTCTACAACACATTTACTATATTAGTGGGTTAATGTGCAGCCATCTCTGACTGTAGTCTACAACACATTTACTATATTAGTGGGTTAATGTGCAGCCATCTCTGACTGTAGTCTACAACACATTTACTATATTAGTGGGTTGGGGTGCAGCCATCTCTGACTGTAGTCTACAACACATTTACTATATTAGTGGGTTAAGGTACAGCCATCTCTGACTGTAGTCTACAACACATTTACTATATTAGTGGGTTAATGTGCAGCCATCTCTGACTGTAGTCTACAACACATTTACTATATTAGTGGGTTAAGGTGCAGCCATCTCTGACTGTAGTCTACAACACATTTACTATATTAGTGGGTTAAGGTGCAGCCATCTCTGACTGTAGTCTACAACACATTTACTATATTAGTGGGTTGGGGTGCAGCCATCTCTGACTGTAGTCTACAACACATTTACTATATTAGTGGGTTGGGGTGCAGCCATCTCTGACTGTAGCCTACAACACATTTACTATATTAGTGGGTTAATGTGCAGCCATCTCTGACTGTAGTCTACAACACATTTACTATATTAGTGGGTTGGGGTGCAGCCATCTCTGACTGTAGTCTACAACACATTTACTATATTAGTGGGTTAAGGTGCAGCCATCTCTGACTGTAGCCTACAACACATTTACTATATTAGTGGGTTAAGGTGCAGCCGTCTCTGACTGTAGTCTACAACACATTTACTATATTAGTGGGTTGGGGTGCAGCCATCTCTGACTGTAGTCTACAACACATTTACTATATTAGTGGGTTAATGTGCAGCCATCTCTGACTGTAGTCTACAACACATTTACTATATTAGTGGGTTAAGGTGCAGCCATCTCTGACTGTAGTCTACAACACATTTACTATATTAGTGGGTTAATGTGCAGCCATCTCTGACTGTAGTCTACAACACATTTACTATATTAGTGGGTTGGGGTGCAGCCATCTCTGACTGTAGTCTACAACACATTTACTATATTAGTGGGTTAAGGTGCAGCCATCTCTGACTGTAGTCTACAACACATTTACTATATTAGTGGGTTAATGTGCAGCCATCTCTGACTGTAGTCTACAACACATTTACTATGTTAGTGGGTTAAGGTACAGCCATCTCTGACTGTAGTCTACAACACATTTACTATATTAGTGGGTTGGGGTGCAGCCATCTCTGACTGTAGTCTACAACACATTTACTATATTAGTGGGTTAAGGTGCAGCCATCTCTGACTGTAGTCTACAACACATTTACTATATTAGTGGGTTAAGGTGCAGCCGTCTCTGACTGTAGTCTACAACACATTTACTATATTAGTGGGTTAATGTGCAGCCATCTCTGACTGTAGTCTACAACACATTTACTATATTAGTGGGTTAAGGTACAGCCATCTCTGACTGTAGTCTACAACACATTTACTATATTAGTGGGTTGGGGTGCAGCCATCTCTGACTGTAGTCTACAACACATTTACTATATTAGTGGGTTGGGGTGCAGCCGTCTCTGACTGTAGTCTACAACACATTTACTATATTAGTGGGTTAAGGTACAGCCATCTCTGACTGTAGTCTACAACACATTTACTATATTAGTGGGTTAAGGTACAGCCATCTCTGACTGTAGCCTACAACACATTTACTATATTAGTGGGTTAAGGTGCAGCCATCTCTGACTGTAGTCTACAACACATTTACTATATTAGTGGGTTGGGGTGCAGCCATCTCTGACTGTAGTCTACAACACATTTACTATATTAGTGGGTTGGGGTGCAGCCATCTCTGACTGTATTCTACAACACATTTACTATATTAGTGGGTTAAGGTGCAGCCATCTCTGACTGTAGTCTACAACACATTTACTATATTAGTGGGTTGGGGTGCAGCCATCTCTGACTGTAGTCTACAACACATTTACTATATTAGTGGGTTAAGGTACAGCCATCTCTGACTGTAGTCTACAACACATTTACTATATTAGTGGGTTAAGGTGCAGCCATCTCTGACTGTAGTCTACAACACATTTACTATATTAGTGGGTTAAGGTGCAGCCATCTCTGACTGTAGTCTACAACACATTTACTATATTAGTGGGTTAAGGTGCAGCCATCTCTGACTGTAGTCTACAACACATTTACTATATTAGTGGGTTGGGGTGCAGCCATCTCTGACTGTATTCTACAACACATTTACTATATTAGTGGGTTGGGGTGCAGCCATCTCTGACTGTAGTCTACAACACATTTACTATATTAGTGGGTTAAGGTGCAGCCATCTCTGACTGTAGTCTACAACACATTTACTATATTAGTGGGTTAAGGTGCAGCCATCTCTGACTGTAGTCTACAACACATTTACTATATTAGTGGGTTGGGGTGCAGCCATCTCTGACTGTAGTCTACAACACATTTACTATATTAGTGGGTTGGGGTCGGGTGAGGGTCTCAGATATTCACTTTATCACATATAGTCGGGTGGTTGCGGATGGGTTATTAGCAATTGCGGGCGGGTGAACAAACAGCTTACCCTCGCACCACTAATTCACACACACACACTACCTACGCATACACACATAACACACAAACACGCATACTGACACAAAACACACACACGTACAGTTGAAGTAGAAGTTTACATACACCTTAGCCAAATACATTTAAACTCAGTTTTTCACAATTCCTGACATTTAATCCTAGTAACAATTCCCTGTCTTAGGTCAGTTAGGATCACCACTTTATTTTAAGAATGTGAAATGTCAGAATAATAGTGGAGAGAATGATTTATTTCAGCTCATATTTATTTCATCACATTCCCAGTGGGTCAGAAGTTTACATACACTCAATTAGTATTTGGTAGCATTGCCTTTAAATTGTTTAGATTGGGCCAAACTTTACGGGTAGCCTTCCACAAGCTTCCCACAATAAGTTGGGTGAATTTTGGCCTATTCCTCCTGACAGAGCTGGTGTAACTAAGTCAGGTTTGTAGGCCTCCTTGCTCACACACGTTTTTCTATAGGATTGAGGTCAGGGCTTTGTGATGGCCACTCCAATACCTTGATTTTGTTGTCCTTAAGCCATTTTGCCACAATTTTGGAAGTATGCTTGGAGTCATTGTACATTTGGAAGACCCATTTACAACCATTTAACTTCCTGACTGGTGACTTGAGATGTTGCTTCAATATATCCACATAATTTTCCGCCCTCATGATGCCATCTAGTTTGTGAAGTGCACCAGTCCCTCCTGCAGCAAAGCACACCCACAACATGATGCTGCCACCCATGTGCTTCACTGTTGGGATGGTGTTCTTCGGCTTGCAAGCCTCCCCCTTTTTCCTCCAAACATAACGATGGTCATTATGGCCAAACAGTTCTATTTTTGTTTCATCAGACCAAAAGACATTTCTCCAAAAAGTAGAATCTTTGTCCCCATGTACAATTGTAAACCGTAGCCCGGCTTTTTTATTGCGGTTTTAAAGCAGTGGCTTCTTCTTTGCTGAAAGGCCTTCAGGTTATGTTGATATAGGACTCGTTTTACTGTTTATATAGGTACTTTTGTACTTGTTTCTTCCAGCATCTTCACATGGTCCTTTGCTGATGTTCTGGAATTGATGTGCACTTTTCGTACCAAAGTACGTTCATCGCTAGGAGACAGAACGCATCTCCTTCCTGAGCGGTATGGTGGCTACGTGTTCCCATGGTTTTTATACTTGCATACTATTGTTTGTACAGATGAACGCGGTACCTTCAGGTGTTTGGAAATTGATCCCAAGGATGAATCAGACTTGTGGAGGTCTACAAAGTTTTTTGTGAGGTCTTGCCTGATTTCTTTTGATTTTCCCATGATGTCAAGCAAAGAGGCACTGAGTTTGAAGGAAGGCCTTGAACCACATCCACAGGTACACCTCCAATTGACTGAAATTATGTCAATTAGCCTATTATTACAGGAACAAGCTTCTAAAGCCATGACTTCATTTTCTGGAATTTTCCTTGCTGTTTAAAGGCACTGTCAATTTAGTGTAAGTAAAATTCTGACCCACTCGAATTGTGATCCCACGAATTTTATGTGAAAATATCTGTCTGTAAATATTTGTTGGAAAAATTACTTGTGTGATTGTCACGCCCTGGCCTTATTATTCTTTGTTTTCTTTATTATTTTAGTTAGGTCAGGGTGTGACATGGGTAATGTTTATGTTTTGTTGGTTTTGGGTGTTTATTTGGTAAAGGGGTTATGGGGTGTAGTAGATGGTTTTGTGTTGAGTGTATATGTCTAGCGTTGTCTATGTTGGTTAGTTATCTAGGAGAGTCTATGGTTACCTGAATGAGTTCCCAATTAGAGACAGCTGATTTCGGTTGTCTCTGATTGGGAGCCTTATTTAGGGTAGCCATAGGCTCTCATTGGTTGTGGGTAATTGTCTATGTAAGAACGTTAGTAGCCTGTATGTTTGTGCACAACGTTTGTAGCTTCACGGTCGTTTTGTTGTTTTGTTGTTTTGTTAAAGTGTTTTTGTGTCGTGTTCATCTTCGTGTTATAATAAAAGAAGATGGCTTATTTTCCAAAAGCTGCATTTTGGTCCGTTAATCCGCCACACGATCGTGACAGAATTACCCACCATAGGACCAAGCGGCATGGAAGGCGGCAACAGGACCTACCCACAAAGGATTTCTGGACATGGGAGGAGATACTGGATGGTAAGGGGCCGTGGGATCAACCTGGAGAATATCGCCTCCCTCGTGAAGAGCTGGAGGCAGCGAAAGCCGAGAGGAGGCGATATGAGGAGGCAGCACGGAGACAAGGCTGGAAGCCCGTGAGTACAACCCAAAAATTTCTTGGGGGGGGCCTTAAAGGGAGTGTGGCGAAGTCAGGTAGGAAACCTGCGCCTACTCCCTGTACTTACCGTGGAGAGCGAGAGTACGGGCAGACACCGTGTTACGCAGTAGAGCGCACGGTGTCTCCTGTACGCGTGCATAGCCCGGTTCGGTACATTTCAGCTCCACGTATCGGCCGGGCTAGACTGAGCGTTGAGCCATATGTCATGAAGCCGGCCCAACGCATCTGGTCACCAGTGCGTCTCCTCGGGCCGGCGTACATGGCACCAGCCTTACGCATGGTGTCCCCGGTTCGCCTACATAGGCCGGTGCGGGTTATTCCACCTCCCCGCACTGGGCAGGCGACGGGGAGCATAGAACCAGGTAAGGTTGGGCAGGCTCGGCGTTCAAGGGAGCCAGTACGCCTGCACGGTCCGGTATTTCCGGCGCCACCTCCCCGCCCCAACCCAGTACCACCAGTGCCTCCTCCACGCACTAGCTATATGGTGCGTGTCTCCAGCCCTTTACCACCAGTGTCTAAACCACGCACCAAGCCTCCTGTGTGTCCCCACAGTCCTGTGCGTCCTGTTGCTGCTCCCCGCACTAGCCCTGAGATGCGTGTCTCCAGCCCGGTGCCACCAGTCCCGGCACCACGCACCAGGCCTACAGTGCGCCTCAGCCGGCAGGAGTCTGCCGTCTGCACAGCGTTGACTGAACTGCTCGTCTCCCCAGCGCCATCTGAGCCATCCGTCTCCCCAGCGCCATCTGAGCCATCCGTCTCCCCAGCGCCATCTGAGCCATCCGTCTCCCCAGCGCCATCTGAGCCATCCGTCTGCCATGAGCCTGCAAAGCCGCCCGTCTGCCATGAGCCTGCAAAGCCGCCCGTCTGCCATGAGCCCACTGAGCCGTCCGCCAGACAGGAGCCGCTAGAGCCGCCAGCCAGACAGGAGCCGCTAGAGCCGTCCGTCAGACAGGATCTGCCAGAGCCGCCAACCAGACAGGATCTGCCAGAGCCGCCAACCAGACAGGATCTGCCAGAGCCGCCAACCAGACAGGATCTGCCAGAGCCGCCAGCCAGCCATGAGCAGCCAGATCCGTCAGCCAGCCATGAGCAGCCAGATCCGTCAGCCAGCCATGAGCAGCCAGATCCGTCAGCTAGCCATGAGCAGCCAGATCCGTCAGCTAGCCATGAGCAGCCAGATCCGTCAGCTAGCCATGAGCAGCCAGATCCGTCAGCTAGCCATGAGCAGCCAGATCCGTCAGCTAGCCATGAGCAGCCAGATCCGTCAGCTAGCCATGAGCAGCCAGATCCGTCAGCTAGCCATGAGCAGCCAGATCCGTCAGCTAGCCATGAGCAGCCAGATCCGTCAGCCAGCCATGAGCAGCCAGATCCGTCAGCCAGCCATGAGCAGCCAGATCCGTCAGCCAGCCATGAGCAGCCAGATCCGTCAGCCAGCCATGAGCAGCCAGATCAGTTAGCCAGCCATGAGCAGCCAGATCAGTTAGCCAGCCATGAGCAGCCAGATCAGTTAGCCAGCCATGAGCAGCCAGATCTGTCAGCCAGCCATGGGCCGTCCCTCAGTCCGGAGCTGCAGTCCCTCAGTCCGGAGCTGCAGTCCCTCAGTCCGGAGCTGCAGTCCCTCAGTCCGGAGCTGCCATTCCTCAGTCCGGAGCTGCCCCTTACCCTGGTGCTGCCCCTTACCCTGGTGCTGCCCCTTACCCTGGTGCTGCCCCTTACCCTGGTGCTGCCCCTTATCCTGGTACTGCCCCTGACCCTGGTACTGCCCCTTACCCTGGTACTGGTCCTTACCCTGGTACTGGTCCTTAGTCCGGAGCTGTCCCTTAGTCCGGAACTCCCCCTTAATGCAATGGGGTTAATGTGGAGGGGGGTCGTTTGGAGGAAGCTTAGGAGGTGGTTAGGTACTGTGGTGACGTGGGGACTACGACCAGAGCCGGAGCCGCCACCGTGGAGGGGAGCCCACCCAGACCCTCCCCTAGACTGTGTATGGTGCGCCCGGAGTTCGCGCCTCAAGGGGGGGGTTATGTCACGCCCTGGCCTTATTATTCTTTGTTTTCTTTATTATTTTAGTTAGGTCAGGGTGTGACATGGGTAATGTTTATGTTTTGTTGGTTTTGGGTGTTTATTTGGTAAAGGGGTTATGGGGTGTAGTAGATGGTTTTGTGTTGAGTGTATATGTCTAGCGTTGTCTATGTTGGTTAGTTATCTAGGAGAGTCTATGGTTACCTGAATGAGTTCCCAATTAGAGACAGCTGATTTCGGTTGTCTCTGATTGGGAGCCTTATTTAGGGTAGCCATAGGCTCTCATTGGTTGTGGGTAATTGTCTATGTAAGAACGTTAGTAGCCTGTATGTTTGTGCACAACGTTTGTAGCTTCACGGTCGTTTTGTTGTTTTGTTAAAGTGTTTTTGTGTCGTGTTCATCTTCGTGTTATAATAAAAGAAGATGGCTTATTTTCCAAAAGCTGCATTTTGGTCCGTTAATCCGCCACACGATCGTGACAGTGATGCACAAAGTAGATGTCCTAACCGACTTGCCAAACTATAGTTTGTTAACAAGGAAGTTGTGGAGTGGTTGAAAAATGAATTTTATTGACTCCAACATAAGTGTTCGTAAAACTTCTGACTTCAACTGTACACACGGACGTGCACTCACATACACACACACTTTTACACTCATTACGTGCTGCTGCTACTCTGTTCTCTATTTTACTCATAGTATTGTCTGTCCTGATTATTATTATCTATCCTGGTCACTTTACCCTGCCTTCATGTACATATCTACCTGAAATACCGTATTATTGTCTATCCTGATGCCTAGTCATTTTACCCTGCCTTCATGTACATATCTACCTCAATAATCGTATTATTATCTATCCTGATGCCTAGCCACTTTACCCTGCCTTCATGTACATATCTACCTCAAATACCTTATTATAGTCTTTCCTGATGCCTAGTCACTTTACCCTGCCTTCATGTACATATCTACCTCAAATACCTTATTATTATCTATCCTGATGCCTAGTCACTTTACCCTGCCTTCATGTACATATATACCTCAAATACCTTATTAAAGTCTATCCTGATGCCTAGTCACTTTACCCTGCCTTCATGTACATATCTACCTCAAATACCTTATTATTATCTATCCTGATGTCTATTCACTTTACCCTGCCTTCATGTACATATCTACCTCAAATACCTTATTATTATCTATCCTGATGCCTCGTCACTTTACCCTGCCTTCATGTACATATCTGCCTGAAAAACCTTATTATTATCTCTCCTGATGCCTAGACACTTTACCCTGCCTTCATGTACATATCTGCCTGAAAAACCTCGTACCCCTCCACATTGTTCTGGTACTGGTACTCCCTGTATAAAGCTCCACATTGATCTGGTACTCCCTGTATAAAGCTCCACATTGATCTGGTACTCCCTGTATAAAGCTCCACATTGATCTGGTACTCCCTGTATATAGCTCCACATTGATCTGGTACTGGTACTTCCTGTATATAGCTCCACATTGATCTGGTACTCCCTGTATATAGCTCCACATTGATCTGGTACTGGTATTCCCTGTATATAGCTCCACATTGTACTGGTACTGGTACTCCCTGTATATAGATCCACATTGATCTGGTACTGGTATTCCCTGTATATAGCTGCACATTGATCTGGTACTGCTACTCCCTGTATATAGCTCCACATTGATCTGGTACTGGTACTCCCTGTATATAGCTCCACATTGATCTGGTACTGGTACTCCCTGTATATAGCTCCACATTGATCTGGTACTGGTACTCCCTGTATATAGCTCCACATTGATCTGGTACTGGTACTCCCTGTATATAGATCCACATTGATCTGGTACTGGTACTCCCTGTATATAGATCCACATTGATCTGGTACTGGTAGTCCCTGTATATAAATCCACATTGATCTGGTACTGGTACTCCTTGTATATAGATCCACATTGATCTGGTACTGGTACTCCCTGTATATAGCGCCACATTGATCTGGTACTCCTGTATATAGCTCCACATTGATCTGGTACTGGTACTCCCTGTATATAGCGCCACATTGATCTGGTACTCCCTGTATATAGATCCACATTGATCTGGTACTGGTAGTCCCTGTATATAAATCCACATTGATCTGGTACTGGTACTCCTTGTATATAGATCCACATTGATCTGGTACTGGTACTCCCTGTAGATAGCTCCACATTGATCTGGTACTGGTACTTCCTGTATATAGCTCCACATTGATCTGGTACTGGTACTTCCTGTATATAGCGCCACATTGATCTGGTACTCCTGTATATAGCTCCACATTGATCTGGAACTGGTACTCCCTGTATATAGCTCCACATTGATCTGGTACTGGTACTTCCTGTATATAGATCCACATTGATCTGGTACTGGTACTCCCTGTATATAGGTCCACATTGATCTGGTACTTCCTGTATATAGATCCACATTGATCTGGTACTGGTACTTCCTGTATATAGATCCACATTGATCTGGTACTGGTACTTCCTGTATATAGATCCACATTGATCTGGTACTGGTACTCCCTGTATATAGCTCCACATTGATCTGGTACTGGTACTCCCTGTATATAGCTCCACACTGATCTGGTACTGGTACGTCCTGTATATAGCTCCATATTGATCTGGTACTGCTACTCCCTGTATATAGCTCCACATTGATCTGGTACTCCCTGTATATAGCTCCATATTGATCTGGTACTGGTACTCCCTGTATATAGCTCCACATTGATCTGGTACTGGTACTTCCTGTATATAGATCCACATTGATCTGGTACTGGTACTCCCTGTAAATAGATCCACATTGATCTGGTACTGGTAGTCCCTGTATATAAATCCACATTGATCTGGTACTCCCTGTATATAGATCCACATTGATCTGGTACTCCCTGTATATAGATCCACATTGATCTGGTACTGGTACTTCCTGTATATAGATCCACATTGATCTGGTACTGGTATTCCCTGTATATAGATCCACATTTATCTGGTACTGGTACTCCCTGTATATAGATCCACATTGATCTGGTACTTCCTGTATATAGATCCACATTGATCTGGTACTTCCTGTATATAGATCCACATTGATCTGGTACTTCCTGTATATAGATCCACATTGATCTGGTACTTCCTGTATATAGATCCACATTGATCTGGTACTTCCTGTATATGCAGCACATTGATTATAGCTGCATTCGTGTGTATTTTATTCCTCTTGTGTTGCTATTTATTTTTATTACCATTATTTATTACTATTATTGTCAAGCAAGCATTTCAAGGTAAAGTCAGCCTGGTTGGTGCATTGACCTCACATTATGAAGTGCCTTAAAAACATTTTTGACAGAGCGGGTGTTTAGTGGAAAGCCCCTGGTCACCCACTGAGGGAGTGTTTAGCTCCACAGAGGTGTGTGTGTGTGTGTGTGTGTGTGTGTGTGTGTGTGTGTGTGTGTGTGCGGGGGATGGGGGGGGGGTTGATGAGAAGAATTGATAACCTTGGATCTGCTAAACCTACAACAGGTGCACTGTCACTGGGCACATATGCAAAAGCACACACACACACACACACACACACACACACGCAGATGCACACAAGGACACACAAACACACACACACACACACACACGCAGATGCACACAAGGACACACAAACACACACAAACACTCACACACACATACGCAGACGCACACAAGAACACACACACACACACACACACACACACACATACACAGACACTCACAAGAAAACACAAACACACACACACACATACGCAGATGTACACAAGAACACACAACACACACACACACACACACTCTTGGAGATAGTGTTCATCATCATGTTAGTTTAATAATATTCTGCTAGGTTGTTAGGTTCTGATAGGAGCTGAGGATGTTACAGCAACATTCTGATAGGAGCTGAGGATGTTACAGCAACATTCTGAAAGGAGCTGAGGATGTTACAGCAACATTCTGATAGGAGCTGAGGATGTTACAGCAACATTCTGATAGGAGCTGAGGATGTTACAGCAACATTCTGAGGATGTTACAGCAACATTCTGATAGGAGCTGAGGATGTTACAGCAACATTCTGAAAGGAGCTGAGGATGTTACAGCAACATTCTGATAGGAGCTGAGGATGTTACAGCAACATTCTGATAGGAGCTGAGGATGTTACAGCAACATTCTGATAGGAGCTGAGGATGTTACAGCAACATTCTGATAGGAGCTGAGGATGTTACAGCAACATTCTGATAGGAGCTGAGGATGTTACAGCAACATTCTGATAGGAGCAGAGGATGTTACAGCAACATTCTGATAGGAGCTGAGGATGTTACAGCAACATTCTGATAGGAGCTGAGGATGTTACAGCAACATTCTGATAGGTGCTGAGGATGTTACAGCAACATTCTGATAGGTGCTGAGGATGTTACAGCAACATTCTGATAGGAGCTGAGGATGTTACAGCAACATTCTGATAGGAGCTGAGGATGTTACAGCAACATTCTGATAGGAGCTGAGGATGTTACAGCAACATTCTGATAGGAGCTGAGGATGTTACAGCAACATTCTGAAAGGAGCTGAGGATGTTACAGCAACATTCTGATAGGAGCTGAGGATGTTACAGCAACATTCTGAGGATGTTACAGCAACATTCTGATAGGAGCTGAGGATGTTACAGCAACATTCTGATAGGAGCTGAGGATGTTACAGCAACATTCTGAGGATGTTACAGCAACATTCTGATAGGTGCTGAGGATGTTACAGCAACATTCTGATAGGAGCTGAGGATGTTACAGCAACATTCTGATAGGAGCTGAGGATGTTACAGCAACATTCTGATAGGAGCTGAGGATGTTACAGCAACATTCTGATAGGAGCTGAGGATGTTACAGCAACATTCTGATAGGAGCTGAGGATGTTACAGCAACATTCTGATAGGAGCTGAGGATGTTACAGCAACATTCTGAGGATGTTACAGCAACATTCTGATAGGAGCTGAGGATGTTACAGCAACATTCTGATAGGAGCTGAGGATGTTACAGCAACATTCTGAAAGGAGCTGAGGATGTTACAGCAACATTCTGATAGGAGCTGAGGATGTTACAGCAACATTCTGATAGGAGCTGAGGATGTTACAGCAACATTCTGATAGGAGCTGAGGATGTTACAGCAACATTCTGATAGGAGCAGAGGATGTTACAGCAACATTCTGATAGGAGCTGAGGATGTTACAGCAACATTCTGATAGGAGCTGAGGATGTTACAGCAACATTCTGATAGGAGCTGAGGATGTTACAGCAACATTCTGATAGGAGCTGAGGATGTTACAGCAACATTCTGATAGGAGCTGAGGATGTTACAGCAACATTCTGATAGGAGCTGAGGATGTTACAGCAACATTCTGATAGGAGCTGAGGATGTTACAGCAACATTCTGATAGGAGCTGAGGATGTTACAGCAACATTCTGATAGGAGCTGAGGATGTTACAGCAACATTCTGATAGGAGCTGAGGATGTTACAGCAACATTCTGATAGGAGCTGAGGATGTTACAGCAACATTCTGATAGGAGCTGAGGATGTTACAGCAACATTCTGATAGGAGCTGAGGATGTTACAGCAACATTCTGATAGGAGCAGAGGATGTTACAGCAACATTCTGATAGGAGCTGAGGATGTTACAGCAACATTCTGATAGGAGCTGAGGATGTTACAGCAAAATTCTGATAGGAGCTGAGGATGTTACAGCAACATTCTGATAGGAGCTGAGGATGTTACAGCAACATTCTGATAGGAGCTGAGGATGTTACAGCAACATTATGAGGATGTTACAACAACATTCTGAGGATGTTACAGCAACATTCTGAGGATGTTACAGCGACATTCTGAGAATGTTACAACAACATTCTGAGAATGTTACAGCAACATTCTGAGGATGTTACAGCAACATTCTGAGGATGTTACAGCAATTTTCTGAGGATGTTACAGCGACATTCTGAGGATGTTACAACGACATTCTGAGGATGTTACAGCAACATTCTGAGGATGTTACAGCAACATTCTGAGGATGTTACAGCAACATTCTGAGAATGTTACAGCAACATTCTGAGGATGTTACAGCAACATTCTGAGGATGTTACAGCAACATTCTGAGGATGTTACAGCAACATTCTGAGGATGTTACAGCAACATTCTGAGGATGTTAAAACAACATTTTGAGGATGTTACCCAAAGTTCTGCTAGGAGATGAGGATTTTACAGCTTCCTTGACTAGGTACGCACTGTATGTAGCTCCAATCTAGTGTATTTGATTAATCTTGTGTTACTCTGTATTTATTACTATTGTTATTAACTATTTATCACTATATTAGTAAGCAAGCATTTCAAGATAAAGTCTACACCCGTTGTATTCGGCGGATTAGACAAATACAATTAGATTTGATTTGAATTGGCTGATACGGAATTTGTTACCGGATATAATTATGTGCACAGCTGGTTGTTCTCAGCATAGTGGCTAATTGTGCCATGTTGGCCTATGAGAAACGCTAGCAGCTAGCCATTTTAGACCACAGGAATACACGTTGACCCCATGTTGACCCCAAGTATGACCCCATGTTTTCTGGAACTGAATTAGAAAAAAGAGGAGGAGATGATTAACTGGACAGTGTCATTGTTATTCAGTTATAGCATTTATTTGTTGTTGATTGGGGCAGTGTTTCTGCTACACCTTGGCCAACGACACACATACACTAGATCTAGGACAACAAAACAAATGACCACGCTTTCATTAAAGTATGTTGTATGTTTAAGATTATAAGAAAAGCTCAATTGTGTGATTTTGTTCAAGTTTGGCCAAGCACGGAGAACACTTGTTAATTATTGAAATTTAATTTCAATATTCTGTCTCACCTTAAATGGATGTTGTTGCCACAAAGGAATATATGGATATCTACTTTGTTCAGTTACTTATTATTTCACTAAGCTTTCACACATATTGACAATTCCATGACAACAGCGTCGTCAAATAAAATAGATTTTTTTCTGTTAAAGGACCAATGCATTCGTTTTTATCGAAATAGCAAATAATTTCAGGGTAACAAATAAGTACCATACTGTGATTGCTTTCAATTAAAATGGTCAAAAATAAACAAAAATAGTTTCTTGGCAAACAGCAATTTCTCTAGCAAGAATTTTCGATGATTGTCTTGGAATGGTTTGAGTGGGGAGGGAAAAACGTAACATTTGCAACTTTCTTTCCTATTTTTCTATTAACTGATTTACTGCACGGTGATGACATCATAGAAGGCCAAACCTCCCTCACACCAAAACAACTCTTACACTAAAAGGGCATTATAATATTTTTCACAATTTAACAGTATTATTCCAACCTTATAGTGTGGAAATATACTGTACAAAAATAAAAACGCAACATGCAACATTTGTTTTCAAATTTAATGAGTTACAGTTCTTACAGCAAAGTCAGTCAATGAAAGAAAACAAATTGGCCCTAATATAGGTATTTCACATGACTGGAAAGTGGTCACAGATACCGTACAAAAAAGGTAGGAGCGTGGATCAGAAAACCAGTCAGAACCTGGTGTGAGCATCCCAAACGTGCTCAATGGGTGACGTGTCTGATGAGTATGCAGGCCATGAAAGAACTGGGACATTTTCAGATTCCAGGAATTGTGTAGAGGTCCTTGAGACATGTGGCCGTGCGTTATCATGCTGAAACATGAGGTGATGAATGGCAGATGAATGGCACGACAATCTGCCTCAGGATCTCATCACGGTATCTCTGTGCATTCAAATTGTCATTTATAAAATGCAATTGGGTTCACTGTCCGTAGCTGATGCCTGTCCAAACCATAATCTCACCGCCACCATTGGGCACTCTGAGCACATCGTTGACATCAGCAAACCACTCACCCACACAACGCCAGTACATGTGGTCTGTGGTTTTGAGGCCAGTTCGTTGTACTGCCAAATGTTTGAAAAACAATAATGTATGTAACTTATTGTGGATAGATTAACCTTAACGCTCCCTCAACACTTGAGAAATCTGTGGCATTGTGTTGTGTGACAAAATTGCACATTTTAGAGTGGCCTTTTATTGTCCCCAGCACAAGGTGCATCTGTGTAATGATGATGCTGTTTAATCAGCTTCTTAATATGCCACACTTGTCAGGTGGGTGGATTATCTTGGTGGAGGAGAAATGCTCACAAACAGGGATGTAAACTAATTTGTGTACACAATTTCAGAGAAATAAGCTTTTAGTGCATACAGTTGAAGTCGGAAGTTTACATACACCTTAGCCAAATACATTTAAACTACGTTTTTCACAATTCCTGACATTTAATCCTTGTAACAATTCCCTGTTTTAGGTCAGTTAGCATCATCAAATTATTTTAAGAATGTGAATTGTCAGAATAATAGTAGAGAGAATTATTTGTTTCAGCTTATATTTCTTTCATCACATTCCCAGTGGGTCAGAAGTTTACATACACTCAATTAGTATTTGGTAGCATTGCCTTTAAATTGTTTAACGTGGGTCAAACGTTTTGGGTAGCATTCCACAAGTTTCCCACAATAAGTTGGGCGAATTTTGGCCCATTCCTCCTGATAGAGCTGGTGTAACTGAGTCAGGTTTGTAGGCCTCCTTGCTCGCACATGCTTTTCATTTCTGACACAAATTTTCTATAGGATTGAGGTAAGCCATTTTGCCACAACTGTGGAAGTATGCTTGGAGTCATTGTCCATTTGGAAGACCCATTTGCAACCAAGCTTTAACTTCCTAAATGATGTCTTGAGATGTTGCTTCAATATATCCACAAAATTTTCTGTCTTCATGATGCCATCTAGTTTGTGAAGTGCACCAGTCCCTCCTGCAGCAAAGCACCCCCACAGCATGATGCTGCCAACCCCCTGTAACGGTCCTGACCAGTTTTATGTTGTTTTTGTATGTGTAATTGGTCAGGGCGTTAGTTTTGGGTGGGCAGTCTATGTTATCTGTTTCTATGTTGGTTTTGGTTGCCTGGTATGGCTCTTAATTAGAGGCAGGTGTGTTGCGTTCTCCTCTAATTAAGAGTCATATTTAGGTAGGGTGTTCTCACTGTTTGTTTGTGGGTGATTGTCTCCTGTGTCTGTGTCGATGTTACACCATACGGGAATGTTTCGGTTTGTTCGTGCGTTTATGTAGTCTGTTCCTGTGTCAGCGTGCTTCGTGTATTTGTAAGTTCGTTTGTTCAGGTCTGTCTACATCGTTTTGTTATTTTGTTAGTTATATCAAGTATAGTTCGTTTTCGTCTTGGTCTGTTTTGTTTATTTAATAAATCATCATGTATTCACAACCTGCTGCGCCTTGGCTCGATCACTACTCCACCTCTTCTTATGAAGAGAGAGAGGAACGCCGTTACAGCCCCGTGCTTCACGGTTGGGATCGTGTTCTTCGGCTTGCAAGCCTCCCCCTTTTTCCTCCAAACACAATGATGGTCATTATGTCGAAATAGTTATAATTTTGTTTCATCAGACCAGAGGACATTTCTCCAAAAAGTACAATCTTTGTCCCCATGTGCAGTTGCAAACTGTGGCGGGTTTGGAGCAGTGGCTTTTTCCTTGCTGAGTGGACATTCAGGTTATGTCGACATATAGGACTCGTTTTACTGTGGATATAGATACTTTTGTACTTGTTTCCTAAAGCATGTTCACAAGGTCCTTTGCTGTTGTTCTGGGATTGATTTGCACTTTTCGCACCAAAGTACTTTCCTCTCCAGGAGACAGAACGCGTCTTCTTCCTGAGCGGTATGACGGCTGCGTGGTCCGGTGGTGTTTTTACTTGCGTACTACCATTTGTACAGATGAACGTGGTACCTTCAGGCGTTTGGAAATTGCTCCCAAGGATGAACCAGACTTGTGGAGGTCTACAATTTTTTTCTGAGGTCTTGGCTGATTTCTTTAGATTTTTCTATGATGTCAAGCAAAGAGTCACTGAGTTTGAAGTTAGGCCGAGAGAGAGAGAGAGAGAGAGAGAGAGAGAGAGAGAGAGAGAGAGAGAGAGAGAGAGAGAGAGAGAGAGAGGAGAGAGAGAGAGAGAGAGAGAGAGAGAGAGAGAGAGAGAGAGAGAGAGAGAGAGAGAGAGAGAGAGAGAGAGAGAGAGAGAGGAGAGAGAGAGAGAGAGAGAGAGAGAGAGAGAGAGAGAGAGAGAGAGAGAGAGAGAGAGAGAGAGAGAGAGAGAGAGAGAGAGAGAGAGAGAGAGAGAGAGAGAGAGAGAGAGAGAGAGAGAGAGAGAGAGAGAGAGAGAGAGAGAAGCTACAGTATAAACTCCTGACTCAGTGGAATGTGTATATAATGCATAATTACATCTTAGGGGGGTTGTATTCCTTAGGAAGCTTACACAGAGTTTGTGTGTGTACGTGTGTTGCTCATTAAAATTACACAGAGTTTGTGTGTGTTGCTCATTAAAATTACACAGAGTTTGTGTGTGTATGTGTGTTGCTCAATAAAATTACACAGAGTTTGTGTACGTGTGTTGCTCTGTAAATGTACACTGATTGAGGAGAGGGTGGATGCTGAACACGCAGGCTTAATCATTTTAGTTTTTAACACTTCGGATTTGGAGTACAGAAATGTGCAACCTGGGCATAAAACACTTTGACCTAATTACTAACTAAGGCGAAGGATTCTGTACTTCTGTACTGTACTGTGTGTGTGTGCGTGCGTGCGCGTGCTTTAGAAAGGGAAGGGAGGTTGTGTTTTAAGTGAACGTAAGTAAACACTGAGAAATCATCCCAAGGTACAAGAGGACCCTTCTCACCAGTATTTATTTGGGTTCTCTCTCACACACTCAGTAAAGGTTATCGAGTTCCCTTTAATTGACTTATTTGTCAATAGCCTCCATCTCGCGGTTCGTAGAATGTGTTTGTCTGTGCACGTGTGTGTAGTGCCCCCTCGTAGCTTCATTTGTGTGCTCGTGCGTCCGTACAGTAGAATATAACTCAGCAGGAAAGATAAAGACAGAGAGAAAGATAGATAGAGAAAGAGAGAAAGATGGAGAGAGAGATAGACAGAGAGAGGCAGAGAGGGAGAGGGGGAGATGGAGTGATAGATGGAGAGAGAGATAGACAGAGAGATAGAGAGAGGCAGAGAGAGAGGGGAGAGATGGAGTGACAGATGGAGAGAGAGATAGAGGCAGAGAGAGAGGGGAGATGGAGTGACAGATGGAGAGAGAGACAGACAGAGAGATAGAGAGGCAGAGAGAGAGAGAGGGGGAAGGTAGAGGGGGATAAGGGATAAAGTGACGGAACAAGAGAAAGAGCTATGTGTGTATATATCAGAGAGGGGTTGAAGAGAGAGGTATTATAATCAGAGGAAGGCAGGCCCTGGCCTATACCCCAGGTGGTTCTCAGCCTTCAGAGAGCACCATCACCTGAAAAACCTCAGCAATTAGATGCTGTGGAGGTGGATGACACACACACACACACAAACACACAGACACGCACACACACACACATTTCAAATAGTGACTGGCAAAGCAGATCATCGCTCTCTCCTTCTCATAGAATATGTTGTATTTCAGAGCTGATGTTTTCTGCTTCCTCCTCGCTGGTCTGAACTCAGTGGTCCTGTTAGAGAGTAATGAGGTGAGCCTAATGCTCTCTCTCATCCACACACACCACACAAGCCACAAACACACACACCACACACAACACACACCAAAAACACACGCAACATACCCAACACACACACACCAGACACCACTCACACACACACCACACACACCAAACACACACACCTTTCCACACATACACCACACATACACACACACACGCCATACACACACACCACACTCACACATACACACACACACACACACAACACACCCGCACACACACAAGACACCACTCACACACACCAGACACCACACATACACCTCACATACACTCTACACACCACACACACCACACACACACACCAGACACACCACACAACACATAAGTACCTCACGCTTGTATGAACACCCACCCACACATATGCATGTAAGCACAGCACACACACAAGCAGAGTACACACACAAACAAACACACACACACACACAAATACACAAACACATACAGACACACACATAAAAAATACACACACACACACACACAAACACACACACACACAACATTTGCTTTTAATACCAAAGGCCTCTCTGCAGCTCAGACAATGGTAATCTCAACACATCTGAATGTGCTTGCTGATCTATCAACTGAATACGTGTTTATTTAGAGGAAGACATGTTCTATGTTAGAGTAATAAACATATTAACACACAGGGCCAAGGGCAAAACGTCTCATTCCTTTAGACCCCCTCACACACAGACACACACACATATAAACACACACATCCTCTATATGCCTTTCTGCATCCCTGCTCTTAGGCTGTGCTCTGTGATGTGAATATGGTATGACACACTCTGCGGGCATTATGACACACTCTGCCGGCATTATGACACACTCTGCGGGCATTATGACACACTCTGCAGGCATTATGACACACTCTGCCGGCATTATGACACACTCTGCGGGCATAATGACACACTCTGCAGGCATTATGACACACTCTGCCGGCATTATGACACACTGCCGACATTATGACACACTCTGCCGGCATTATGACACACTGCCGGCATTATGACAAACTCTGCCGGCATTATGACACACTCTGCCGGCATTATGACACACTCTGCCGGCATTATGACACACTCTGCCGGCATTATGACACACTCTGCCGGCATTATGACACACTCTGCAGGCATTATGACACACTCTGCCGGCATTATGACACACTCTGCGGGCATTATGACACACTCTGCGGGCATTATGACACACTCTGCGGGCATTATGACACACTCTGCGGGCATTATGACACACTCTGCAGGCATTATGACACACTCTGCAGGCATTATGACACACTCTGCCAGCATTATGACACACCCTGCGGGCATTATGACACACCCTGCGGGCATTATGGCACACCCTGCGGGCATTATGACACACTCTGCCGGCATTATGACACACTCTGCCGGCATTATGACACACTCTGCCGGCATTATGACACACTCTGCGGGCATTATGACACACTCTGCGGGCATTATGACACACTCTGCGGGCATTATGACACACTCTGCCGGCATTATGACACACTCTGCGGGCATTATGACACACTCTGCGGGCATTATGACACACTCTGCGGGCATTATGACACACTCTGCGGGCATTATGACACACTCTGCCGGCATTATGACACACTCTGCCGGCATTATGACACACTCTGCGGGCATTATGACACACTCTGCGGGCATTATGACACACTCTGCGGGCATTATGACACACTCTGCGGGCATTATGACACACTCTGCGGGCATTATGACACACTCTGCCGGCATTATGACACACTGCCGGCATTATGACACACTCTGCGGGCATTATGACACACTCTGCGGGCATTATGACACACTCTGCGGGCATTATGACACACTCTGCGGGCATTATGACACACTCTGCGGGCATTATGACACACTCTGCGGGCATTATGACACACTCTGCGGGCATTATGACACACTCTGCGGGCATTATGACACACTCTGCGGGCATTATGACAAACTCTGCCGGCATTATGACACACTCTGCCGGCATTATGACACACTCTGCGGGCATTATGGCACACTCTGCGGGCATTATGGCACACTCTGCCGGCATTATGACACACTCTGCCGGCATTATGACACACTCTGCGGGCATTATGACACACTCTGCCGGCATTATGACACACTCTGCCGGCATTATGACACACTCTGCGGGCATTATGACACACTCTGCGGGCATTATGACACACTCTGCCGGCATTATGACACACTCTGCCGGCATTATGACACACTCTATCGGCATTATGACACACTCTGCCGGCATTATGACAAACTCTGCCGGCATTATGACACACTCTGCCGGCATTATGACAAACTCTGCCGGCATTATGACACACTCTGCCGGCATTATGACACACTCTGCCGGCATTATGACACACTCTGCCGGCATTATGACACACTCTGCCGGCATTATGACACACTCTGCCGGCATGACTCTTGGTAGAAACGCAGTACATATTTATGCTGTGATATTCATTGCCCTATTGCCTTGAAGTGCAATTCTGCACACACACACACACGCACACGCACACGCACACGCACACGCACACGCACATGCACATGCACACACACACACACACACACACACACACACACACACACACACACACACACACACAAACACACACAATGAAAAAAAAAAAAAAAAAAAACACACAGTCCTGATGAACTGTAAATCTGTAGTGTCAGTCGTTACAGGTAATTGTGTAACAGTACCAGAGGCCAGCTCTAGGAGATCTCCAGGGGTTATAGGGGCCACAGGGAGCTTCTGTACCCAGGACTTAGTTAGAGGTTCCTGGTTAGGAGCACACTGAGACGGGGCCTCTATCCCGGTTCTTCACCTTCTCTCTACCTTCTCATTAAGGGCTGAATCCTAACTCTCTACCTTCTCATTAAGGGCTGAATCCTAACTCTTAACTCTCTACCTTCTCATTAAGGGCTGAATCCTAACTCTTAACTATTCGCTTCTCATTAAGGGCTGAATCCTAACTCTTAACTATTCGCTTCTCATTAACTTCTTGGAACTATAGGGGGTGCTGTTCCGCATTAGCATATTTGTGTCTCCAAATTAAACTGCCTCGTGCTAAATTCTTGATCGTACAATATGCATATTATTGTTATTATTGGATAGAAAGCACCTTCTAGTTTCTATAGAAGTTGGAATTTTGTCTCTGAGTGGTACAGAACAATTTCTACAGCACTTTTCATGACAGGGTTCAGATTTCAGAAATTTTTACCTCTGATCTGGGGTCTGTTTTTAAGGCGACAGTGAATGCTATGAAGAAACCGACACTGCCTACGTCTTCCTCTGGGTGTCTGTACGTCATCACGTTTTCAATGGAATCGATGGGACATTCACAGCCATTATAAAAGACCAAAATGTATAGAGACCGCCCTTTCTCGTCGTGCGCCTGAAGCGTGAAGGACATCGGACCTGCCTCGTTCCAAATCGTTTTCTAACCAGCAATATTTCTCCGGTCATGTTTTTACTCGTTATAGGTGTTAAAAACATCATAATGTAGTTAATTTGAACCGTTTTATAGCAATTTATATCCGTTTAGTGCGATTTTGAGGAATTTATTTGTTGTGCACTCTGAAACTTTGGACACGTTTTGGGGTGTCGGTCGTTGGTGGTGGACATTTCGAAGGACAGAGGACATCTATCGACCAAAAGACGTTTATAACATAGAAAGGATACATTGCCCAAGAATCTGATGGAAGAACAGCTCAAAGTAAGCAATATTTAATATGATAAATCGTGTTTCTGTCGAAATATTTTAAACGCATATTTCGCCATTTTGTTTGGTATAGCTTCACTTGGCGAACCCTGTATTGAAAAGTAAGGATAATTTTAAAAATGTAAATCAGCGGTTGCATTAAGAACTAATTTGTCTTTCGATTCCTGTAAACCCTGTATTTTTTAGTCAAGTATATGATTAGCTTTCAATTAAACTAGATCACTCTGATAGATGACGTCAGACATATTGAGGCTTGATTTCCTAGTATTTTTATTGTGTAACCACGGTTTTGTATGGCTAAATATGCACCTTTTCGAACAAACTGTATATGTATATTGTAAAATGATGTTACAGGAGTGTCATCGGAAGAATTCTGAGAAGGTTAGTGAAAAAATTAATATATTTTGGCGATGTTTACGTTATCGCTCTCTTTGGCTAGAATCAATGCTGGGCTGCTATGTGCTATGTGCTATGCTAATATAACGATTTATTGTGTTTTCGCTGTAAGACACTTAGAAAATCTGAAATATTGTCTGTATTCACAGGATCTGTGTCTTTCGATTAGTGTATGCTGTGTATTTTTACGAAATGTTTGATGATTAGTAGTTAGGTAAACACGTTGCTCATTGTAATTATTCTAGTCCATTTGTGACGGTGGGTGCAATTGTAAACTATGTCAGCTACCTGAAATATGCACATTTTTCTAACAAAACCTATCCCATACCATAAATATGTTATCAGACTGTCATCTGATGAGTTTTTTTCTTGGTTAGGGGCTATAAATATCTTAGTTTAGCCGAATTGGTGATAGCTACTGGTGTTGGTGGACAAATAAAAGATGGTGGATTATGCTAATGTGTTTTTAGCTAATAGATTTACATCTTTACATATTGTGTCTTCCCTGTAAAACATTTTAAAAATCTGAAATGGTGGCTTTATTCACAAGATCTGTATCTTTCATCTGGTGTCTTGGACTTGTGATTTAATGATATTTAGATGCTACTATCTACTTGTGAAGCTATGCTAGCTATGCTAAACAGTGTGTGGGGGGTGGGGGGTGCTCCCGGATCCGGGTTTCTGAGGCAGTAGAGGTTAAGGGCTGAATCCTAACTCTTAACTCTTCACCTTCTCATTAACCTCTTTAGGCTAGGGGGTGCTGTTGTCACTATTTCTGGAAATCGTGTAATTTTTAAACGGCTTCCTACTAAATTCTTGCTCGTACAATATGCATATTATTATTATTATTGGATAGAAAACAGTCTCTAGTTTCTATAGCCGTTGAAATTTTGTCTCTGAGTGGAACAGAACTCATTCTACAGCAATTTCCCTGACATGGAGTCAGATTTCACACATTTTGGCCCCTGATCTGGAGTCAGTTTAAAGGCCACTGTGAATGCTATGAGGATACAGACACTGCTTACGTCTTCCCCTGGATGCCTTTACGTGATGACGCTTTGAATGGTGTCGATTGCGCAATCACAGCCACTATAAAACAAAAAAACGTGTAGGTAGGAACTCTTTTCCAGCTGCGCCGGACGTGCAGTGGACACCGACCTGCTCTTTTTCCAAGCATTAGTGTAGCCAGTAATATTTCTCCGGTCATGTTTTTACTCGTTATAGGAGTTAAAAACATCATAAGGTAGTTAATTTAAACCGTTTTATAGCAATTTATATCCGTTTAGTGCGATTTTGGGACATTTATTTCTGAGGCACTGTGAATCTCTGGGCACGTTTCCAGTTCATGCCGAACGCAATGGGCATTTCCACATGGCAAGAGGACAGCTTTCGACCAAAAGACGATTAGACCCAAGAAAGGATTCTTTGCCCAAGATTCTGATGGAAGAACAGCTCAAAGTAGGAACAATTTATTATGATAAATCGTGTTTCTGTCGAAAAATGTTAATCGCTTATGACGCCATTTTGTTAGACGTAGCTTCGCTTGGCGCAATGTAACGGTTGTCCTCCTCCTCTTCATCCGATGAGGAGGAGCAGGGATTGAACCAAAATGCAGCGGAGTTTGAAGACATGATTTATTAAAGAAAACACGAAAACACGAACTTGACTAAACTAACAAAACAACAAACGGTGTAGACAGACCTGGACAACGAAATCACATAAACACGAAGAACGCACAAACAGGGAAAATAGCCTACACATAAAAAATGACGAATAACAAAACAAACTGAACAGTCCCGTATGGTGCGACAAACACAGACACAGGAGACAACCACCCACAACGAACACTGTGAAACAACCTACCTAAATATGACTCTCAATTAGAGGAACGCCAAACACCTGCCTCTAATTAAGAGCCATACCAGGCAACCCATAAACCAACATAGAAACAGAAAACCTAGAATGCTCACCCAAACTCACGTCCTGACCAACTAGCACATACAACAAACTAACAGAAATAGGTCAGGAACGTGACATAACCCCCCCCCATAAGGTGCGAACTCCGGGCGCACCAGCACAAAGTCTAGGGGAGGGTCTGGGTGGGCATCTGACCATGGTGGTGGCTCAGTCTCAGGGCGAGGTCCCCACCCCACCATAGTCAATCCCAGCTTACATTTCCCCCTACAAATGACCACCCTCATCTTACATCCACTAAATCTTTTAGGTAACATCGACACCACGGGCAGCACCGGGATAGAGGGATAGCTCAGGACATAGGGATAGCTCAGGACAGAGGGATAGCTCAGGATAGAGAGGTAACTCAGGATAGAGAGGTAGCTCAGGATAGAGGGGCAACTCCGGACTGAAAGGCAGCTCCGGACAGAGAGACAGCTTTGGACTGAGGGGCAGTTCTGAATAAATAGCCGCTCTGGGCTGAGGGACAGCTCATGACTGGCTGACGGCTCTGGACGCTCATGGCTGGCTGACGACTCTGGACGCTCATGGCTGGCTGACGGCTCTGGACGCTCATGGCTGGCTGACGGCTCTGGACGCTCATGGCTGGCTGACGGCTCTGGACGCTCATGGCTCACTGACGGCTCTGGCAGATCCTGTCTGGTTGGCGGCTCTGGCAGATCCTGTCTGGTTGGCGGCTCTGGCAGATCCTGTCTGGTTGGCGGCTCTGGCAGATCCTGACTGACGACTGGCTCTAGCGGCTCCTGACTGACTAGCGGCTCTGACGGCTCGGGACAGACGGGCGGCTCTAATGGCTCAGGACCGACGGATGGCTCAGACGGCGCTGGGGAGACGGATGGCTCAGACGGCGCTGGACAGACGGATGGCTCAGACGGCGCTAGGGAGACGGATGGCTCAGACTGCTCCTGTCTGGCGGAAAGCTTTGGCTGCTCCTGTCTGGCGGAAGGCTCTGTAGGCTCATGGCAGACGGGCAGCTTTGCAGGCTCATGGCAAACAAGCAGTTCATGCGCCGTTGGGCACAGGGCACACTGGACTCTCAAAGCGTGCTATATTCCTGGTGCGTGGTACCGGCACTGGTGGCACCGGGCTGAGTGCACACACATCAGGACGAGTACGGGGAGAAGGAACAGTGTGTACAGGGCTCTGGAGACACACAGGTGGCTTAGTGCGTGGTGCCGGAACTGGAGGCACCGGGCTGGAGACACGCACCATAGAGAGAGTGCGTGGAGGAGGAACAGGGCTCTGGAAACGCACTGGAAGCCTGGTGCGTGGTGTAGGCACTGGTGGTACTGGGTTGGGGCGGGAAGGTAGTGCCGGAAATCCCGGACCGTGCAGGCGTACTGGCTCCCTTGAGCACCGAGCCTGCCCAACCTTACCTGGTTGAATGCTCCCCGTCGCCCGCCCAGTGCGGAGAGGTGGAATAACCCGCACTGGGCTACGTAGGCGAACCGGGGACACCATGCGTAAAGCTGGTGCCATGTAAGCCGGCCCAAGGAGACGTACTGGTGGCCAGATATGTAGGGCCGGCTTCATGACATTTGGCTCAATGCCCAATCTAGCCCTACCAGTGCGGGGAGGTGGAATAACCCGCACTGGGCTATGCACACGTACAGGGGACACCGTGCGCTCTACTGCGTAACACGGTGTCTGCCCGCACTCCCGCTCTCCACGGTTAGCCTGGTAAGTGGGCGCAGGTCTCCTACCTGCCCTTGGCCCACTACCTCTTAGCCCCCCTCCCCCCCCCCAAGAATTTTTTGGGTGGTACTCACGGGCTTTTCGGGCTTCCGTGCTAGACGCGTCCCCTCATAACGCCGGTTTTGGGCTTGATTCTCCTGTCTCCAGCCTTGCTTCCTTGCTGCCTCCTCATATTGCCGCCTCTCTGCTCTCGCTGCCTCCAGCTCAGCTTTAGGGCGGCGATATTCCCCTGGTTGAGCCCAAGGACCTTTTCCATCCAGCTCGTCCTCCCAAGTCCAGTAGTCCTGTGTATAATCCCGCTCGAACATCCGCTGCTTGGTTCTGGAGATATGGTGGGTGGTTCTGTAACGGTTGTCCTCCTCCTCTTCATCCGATGAGGAGGAGCAGGGATTGAACCAAAATGCAGCGGAGTTTGAAGACATGATTTATTAAAGAAAACACGAAAACACGAACTTGACTAAACTAACAAAACAACAAACGGTGTAGACAGACCTGGACGACGAACTCACATAAACACGAAGAATGCACGAACAGGGAAAATAGCCTACACATAAAAAATGACGAATAACAAAACAAACCGAACAGTCCCGTATGGTGCGACAAACACAGACACAGGAGACAACCACCCACAACGAACACTGTGAAACAACCTACCTAAATATGACTCTCAATTAGAGGAACGCCAAACACCTGCCTCTAATTAAGAGCCATACCAGGCAACCCATAAACCAACATAGAAACAGAAAACATAGAATGCCCACCCAAACTCACGTCCTGACCAACTAACACATACAACAAACTAACAGAAATAGGTCAGGAACGTGACACGCAAACTGTATTGAAAAGTAAGGATAATTTAAAAAATGTAAATCAGCGATTGTATTAAGAATTAAATTGTCTATCAATCGCTGTCCACCCTATATTTTTTAGTCACGTTTATGAGTATTTATGTATACGACTAGATCACTGTCTAATATGGCGCACGACATTGTCTGAGCAGCTGGGCAACTTTTGTCATTGTCTAACCATGATTTTGGTGGCTAAATATGCACATTTTCGAACAAACTGTATATGTATGTTGTAATATGATGTTACAGGAGTGTCATCTGAAGAATTCTGAGAAGGTTAGTGAAAAAATGTATATATTTTGGCAATGTTTACGTTATCGCTCTCTTTGGCTAGAATCAATGCTCTGGTAATGTTTGCACATGTGGTATGCTAATATAACGATTTATTGTGTTTTCGCTGTAAGACACTTAGAAAATCTGAAATATTGTCTGTATTCACAGGATCTGTGTCTTTCGATTAGTGTATGCTGTGTATTTTTACGAAATGTTTGATGATTAGTAATTAGGTAATACACGTTGCTCTATGTATTTATTCTAGTCCATTTGTGACGGTGGGTGCAATTGTAAACTATGATATCTACCTGAAATATGCAAATTTTTTTAACAAAACCTATCCTATACCATAAATATGTTATCAGACTGTCATCTGATGAGGTTTTTTCTTGGTTAGTGGCTATCAATATCTTAGTTTAGCCGAATTGGTGATACCTACTGGTGTTGGTGGACAAAGAAAAGATGGCGTCTTATGCTAAGGTGTTTAGCTAATAGATTTACATATTTACATATTGTGTCTTCCCTGTAAAACATTTTAAAAATCGGACATGTTGGCTGGATTCACACGATCTGTGTCTTTCATTAGCTGTATTGGACTTGTTAATGTGTGAAGGTTAAATATTAAAAAAAAATACTTTTTTTGAATTTCGCGCTCTGCCCTTTCAGTTGGATGTGGGAGGAGTGCCGCTAGCGGCACCCCAGTCCTAGACAGGTTAAGGGCTGAATCCTAACTCTTAACTATTCGCTTCTCATTAAGGGCTGAATCCTAACTCTTAATTCTTATGGCTGCAAGGGGCAGCACTGAGTAACCTGAAAAGAGGTGGCCATTTCAAACGGCCTCCTACTCAATTCTTGCTCGTACAATATGCATATTATCATTTCTATTGGATAGAAAACACTATCTAGTTTCTTAAACCGTTTGAATTATTTCTCTAAGTGAACCAGAACTCTTTCTGCAGCCCATTTCCTATCCGGAAGTGAGATTTCCAAATGCGAGGTCTTTTTTCAAGAGCTTGTCTATAAAAGGGCATGTCACTTGGGACCATAGAAACACATCATACGCCTTCCCCTGGGTGTCATGCGGAAGTGAGAGCAGAAAGGACTTGAATATCTCGTTCAGGGATTGCATACAGCCTCTTTGAGTGAGAGGTCCGCCATAAAAAAAATTCTCGAAGGCGCGAAGTTGGACCTTGTATTGCCTCCTGGAAAACCGTCATTATAGGTGAATATAATCTCCGGCTTCGATTTTACTTGATACATGTCACAATATCATCATAAAGTATGTTTTTTCAAAATAGTTTAATTATATTATTGAAATTTATTCGGGACTTTAGACGTGATGCGTTGGAAGAATTTTGTCAAGAAGGAGAGGTTAGCGCCGCACGGCCAGTGTGCTTGCTAATTCAAGAGGGAAATAGTTTGTTCTGGATCCAAACAAGGACCGTTCTGGACAGTGGACCCCTTTACAACATTCTTATGGAAGATCAACAAAGATAAGGACCCAATTTGGGATGCTATTTAATATATCTGTCGAGCTGTGCTATCGCTACCGATTACTTGGAATCAATGCTGTTGTGTGTTAGCCATTGCAGTAAGCTAATATAACGATATATTGTGTTTTCGCTGTAAAAGACTTAGAAAATCGGAAATATTGTCTGTATTTACAAGATCTTTGTCTTTCATTTTGCTATACACCATATATTTTTCTGAAATGTTTTATGATGAGTAATTAGGTTGTTGACGTTGGTGTCTGTATTTACTCTGGCTACTCCCGTGCGATTTCTGACTGTAGCTATGATGGTAGCAGTAATGTAAAACTGATTTATAGCTAAAATATGCACATTTTTTGAACAAAACATAGATTTATTGTGTAACATGTTATAGGACTGTCATCTGAGGTAGTTTTTTCTAGGTTATTTAGGTTGGTTCTAGGTTAGTTAGGTTGGCTTGTGCATGCTACTTGCATCCTACTTGTGCTGTGAAAAATGTCTGTCCTCTTTTTTATTTGGTGGTGAGCTAACATAAATATATGTGGTGTTTTCTCTGTAAAACATTTAAAAAATCGGACATGTTGGCTGGATTGACAAGATGTTTATCTTTCAAATGCTGTATTGGACTTGTTAATGTGTGAAAGTTAAATATTAAAAAAAAAAAAGATTTAGAATTTCGCGCCCTGCACTTGAGCTGGATGTTGCCATAGGTGTACCGGCGTCGGGCTGCAGCCATAAAAGGTTTTAAGGGCTGAATCCTAACTCTTAACTCTCTACCTTCTCTTTAAGGGCTGAATCTTAAATCTTCTCTCTACCTTCTCATTAAGGGCTGAATCCTAACTCTTCTCTCTACCTTCTCATTAAGGGCTGAATCCTAACTCTTAACTCTCTACCTTCTCTTTAAGGGCTGAATCCTAAATCTTCTCTCTACCTTCTCATTAAGGGCTGAATCCTAAATCTTCTCTCTACCTTCTCATTAAGGGCTGAATCCTAACTCTTCTCTCTACCTTCTCTTTAAGGGCTGAATCCTAACTCTTAACTCTTCACCTTCTCATTAAGGGCTGAATCCTAACTCTTAACTCTTCACCTTCTCTTTAAGGGGTGAATCCTAACCTGAGAAATGTATGCATTATGCATTTAAATCAAGCACAAATGTCAATGAGTGTTTGCGCTGCACACAAACCTAATATGAATCTCATATTAGGATTTGGCTCGAACACCAAATAGAAGGGTGTTCCAGGGTTAGGCCTCTGATCCAGAGGAAGTACAGGGAGAACAGATATGTGCATTGTGAGAGGATTGGGAAGAAGGAAGAGCGATTGAATCCTATCTCAGTCCACATGGTTCATGATATTCCTACACTGGGTGTCTAAGACAGTCTGGCTGCACACTGTAGCAGTGGTGTCGCTGCCTGGTATTGAGTGTTAAGTCCATTAGTAGCTGTTACCTGTTCAGATATGGTATAGTGCTGGTAGGCCGTCATTCTAAATAAGAATTTGTTTTTAACTAACTTTCCTAGTTAATTAAAGGTTACATAAATACATAAAATAAAGATATGATCCAGGCTAAGTGCCCTGCTTCTCCTTGCAGCAATCCTCTAATCATCGCCTAATGAAACAATACCAGATCAGACCTACTGGGAGAACAGTAGGTGTGTGTGTGTGTGTGTGTGTGTGTGTGTGTGTGTGTGTGTGTGTGTGTGTGTGTGTGTGTGTGTGTGTGTGTGTGTGTGTGTGTGTGTGTGTGTGTGTGTGTGTGTGTGTGTGTTTGTGTGTTACTTTGCAATCCATCTGAACTATCCATTAGCCCGGTCTGTGTGGTTTTAATTTCATCCCTACACCCTTCTACTTCCGGGCGCCGACCGAGATGGCCGCCTCGCTTCGCGTTCCTTGGAAAATATGCAGTATTTTGTTTTTTTATGTGTTATTTCTTACATTGGTACCCCAGGTGATCTTAGGTTTCATTACATACAGTCGGGAGGAACTACTGAATATACGATTAACGTCAACTAACCATCGTTCCTACCAGGAATATGACTTTCCCGAAACGGATCCAGTGTTTTGCCTTCCACCCAATACAATGGATCTGATCCCAGCCGGCGACCCTACGCGACGCCGTAAAAGGGGCAAACGTAGCGGTCTCCTGGTCAGGCTTCGGAGACGGGCACATCGCGCTCCACTCCCTAGCATACTACTCGCCAATGTCCAGTCTCTTGACAATAAGGTTGATGAAATCCGAGCACGGGTAACATTCCAGAGAGACATCAGGGATTGCAACGTGCTCTGCTTCACGGAAACATGGCTAACTCAAGAGACGCTAACGGAGTCGGTGCAGCCAGCTGGTTTCTTCACGCATCGCGCCGACAGAAACAAACATCTTTCTGGTAAGAAGAGGTGCGGGGGGGTATGCCTTATGATTAACGAGACGTGGTGTGATCATCATAACAACACACAGGAACTCAAGTCATTCTGTTCACCTGATCTAGAACTCCTCACAATCAAATGTCGACCGCATTATCTACCAAGGGAATTCTCTTCGATCATAATCACAGCCGTATATATTCCCCCCCAAGCAGACACATCGATGGCCCTGAACGAACTCTATCTGACTCTTTGTAAACTGGAAACCACACACCCTGAGGCTGCATTCATCGTAGCTGGGGATTTTAACAAGGCTAATCTAAAAACAAAACTCCCTAAATTCTATCAGCATATCGATTGTGCTACCAGGGCTGGTAAAACCCTGGATCATTGTTATACTAACTTCCGCGACGCATATAAGGCCCTCCCCCGCCCTCCTTTCGGAAAAGCTGACCACGACTCCATTTTGTTGATTCCAGCCTGCAAACAGAAACTAAAACAACAAGCTCCCGCGCTCAGGTCTGTTCAACGCTGGTCCGACCAATCTGATTCCACGCTTCAAGACTGCTTCGATCACGCGGATTGGAATATGTTCCGCATTGCGTCCAACAACAACATTGAAGAATATGCTGATTCGGTGAGCGAGTTCATTAGGAAGTGCATTGACGATGTCGTACCCACAGCAACGATTAAAACATTCCCAAACCAGAAACCGTGGATTGACGGCAGCATTCGCGTGAAACTGAAAGCGCGAACCACTGCTTTTAACCAGGGCAAGGTGACCGGAAACATGACCGAATACACACAGTGTAGCTATTCTCTCCGCAAGGCTATCAAACAGGCTAAGTCCCAGTACAGAGACAAACTAGAGTCGCAATTCAACAGCTCAGACACAAGAGGTATGTGGCAGGGTCTACAGTCTATCACGGATTACAAAAAGAAAACCAGCCCCGTCGCGGACCAGGATGTCTTGCTCCCAGACAGAATAAATAACTTTTTTGCCCGCTTTGAGGACAATACAGTGCCACTGACATGGCCCGCTACCAAAACCTGCGGGCTCTCCTTCACTGCAGCCGAGGTGAGTAAAACATTTAAACGTGTTAACCCTCGCAAGGCTGCAGGCCCAGACGGCATTCCCAGTCGCGTCCTCAGAGCATGCGCAGACCAGCTGGCTGGTGTGTTTAAGGACATATTCAATCAATCCTTATCCCAGTCTGCTGTTCCCACATGCTTCAAGAGGGCCACCATTGTTCCTGTTCCCAAGAAAGCTAAGGTAACTGAGCTAAACGACTACCAACCCATAGCACTCACTTCCGTCATCATGAAGTGCTTTGAGAGACTAGTCAAGGACCATATCACCTCCACCCTACCGGACACCCTAGACCCACTCCAATTTGCTCACCGACCCAATAGGTCCACAGACGACGCAATCGCAACCACACTGCACACTGCCCTAACCCATCTGGACAAGAGGAATACCTATGTGAGAATGCTGTTCATCGACTACAGCTCAGCATTTAACACCATAGTACCCTCCAAACTCGTCATCAAGCTCGAGACCCTGGGTCTCGACCCCGCCCTGTGCAACTGGGTCCTGGACTTCCTGACGGGCCGCCCCCAGGTGGTGAGGGTAGGTAACAACATCTCCACCCCGCTGATCCTCAACACTGGGGCCCCACAAGGGTGCGTTCTGAGCCCTCTCCTGTACTCCCTGTTCACCCACGACTGCGTGGCCATGCACGCCTCCAACTCAATCATCAAGTTTGCGGATGAAACTACAGTGTTAGGCTTGATTACCAACAACGACGAGACGGCCTACAGGGAGGAGGTGAGGGCCCTCGGAGTGTGGTGTCAGGAAAATAACCTCACACTCAACGTCAACAAAACAAAGGAGATGATTGTGGACTTCAGGAAACAGCAGAGGGAGCACCCCCCTATCCACATCGACGGGTCAGTAGTGGAGAAGGTGGAAAGTTTTAAGTTCCTCGGTGTACACATCACGGACAAACTGAATTGGTCCACCCACACAGACAGCGTTGTGAAGAAGGCGCAGCAGCGCCTCTTCAACCTCAGGAGGCTGAATAAATTCGGCTTGTCACCAAAAGCACTCACAAACTTCTACAGATGCACAATCGAGAGCATCCTGTCGGGCTGTATCACCGCCTGGTACGGCAACTGCTCCGCCCACAACCGTAAGGCTCTCCAGAGGGTAGTGAGGTCTGCAGAACGCATCACCGGGGGCAAACTACCTGCCCTCCAGGACACCTACACCACCCGATGTCACAGGAAGGCCATAAAGATCATCAAGGACAACAACCACCCAAGCCACTGCCTGTTCACCCCGCTATCATCCAGAAGGCGAGGTCAGTACAGGTGCATCAAAGCAAGGACCGAGAGACTGAAAAACAGCTTCTATCTCAAGGCCATCAGACTGTTAAACAGCCACCACTAACATTTAGCGGCCGCTGCCAACATACTGACTCAACTCCAGCCACTTTAAAAATGGGAATTGATGGAAATGATGTAAAAATGTACCACTAGCCACTTTAAACAATGCCACTTAATATAATGTTTACATACCCTACATTACCCATCTCATATGTATATGTATATACTGTACTCTATATCATCTACTGCATCTTGCCATCTTTATGTAATACATGTACCACTAGCCACTTTAAACTATGCCACTTTATGTTTACATACCCTACAGTACTCATCTCATATGTCTATACCATACTCTATACCATCTACTGCATCTTGCCTATGCCGTTCTGTACCATCACTCATTCATATATCTTTATGTACATATTCTTTATCCCTTTACACTTGCGTGTATAAGGTAGTAGTTGTGGAATTGTTAGGTTAGATTACTTGTTGTTATTACTGCATTGTCGGAACTAGAAGCACAAGCATTTCGCTACACTCGCATTAACATCTGCTAACCATGTGTATGTGACTAATAAAATTTGATTTGATTTCTACGCTCAATTCACCCATACACCCGCTTACACATACACACACACACACACACACACACA
This sequence comes from Salvelinus fontinalis, assembly GCF_029448725.1. NCBI lineage: Eukaryota > Metazoa > Chordata > Actinopteri > Salmoniformes > Salmonidae > Salvelinus > Salvelinus fontinalis. The sequence goes on from NC_074697.1 coordinate 7,052,523, forward strand.
CACACACACACACACACACACACACACACACACACACACACACACACACCAAGGTGGCTTAGCAGTTCAGACGTATTTTTCCGTGTTGTCGTGTCGTGTCCTGTATATATATATATTTACACCTTTTCTTCACATATCTTTTATTTATTTTATTATCCAAGAACTCAACTACAAAAGCTTTCCTGCAAAAGCTTTCCTGCAACCCGCTTCACCAATTACAATAAGTACTATTTACCTCAATCTGAAAATCCATCGTGGAAGATAGCCAGGGGCTAATTCAGAAGCTAGCCTGAAAGCTAATCCAGAAGCTACTCCGATAGCTAGCCAGAAGCTAATCTGTAGCTGCCCCGAAATTAGCCGGTTTGCTGGCTAGCGTTGGTGTTTCAGCTGCCCACGTTTTGCGGTCATCAGCTATTCCTCTAGCTCGATATTCTACCGGCACTTTTGTGCAACGCGACTCGGACCGGAGCATTCCGGGACTTTTTTTCTCTCAGTTTCCCCGGATTCCAACCGCAGCCTCTGGACACTTGCACCTTGATTTCGCAGCTAGCTAGCTGCATACCGTGTGACTATTGGCTTACGTCGACCCCGGAGCTAACTCAAATCATGCTGGAGCTAGCCAGCTGAGGAGTTCCATCACCATCCGGACCCGCTTCTTTGTTGCTGCTGCAGATACGGAACCCCACCGGGCCTTCACGACTGACTGCCGACGTTATCTGCCCGAGGGATTTATCCAACCGGCACCTCCGTCCCGGCGTTACCTGAACGCTCATCTGAGGCCCGCTAATCGTTAGCTGTCTTATCGGCTGCTATCTGAACAAAACCCCACTACACGGAACCTACCGACTGAAACGCACGAGGTATCTACAAACAGACCTCCATCCTATGCTGCTACCGATAGCCATATACCCGGCCAGCTGTCTGGATCGCCACGACCCCAACCAACCTCTACTCACTGGACCCTTATTTATCACTCGATTAAGCTTGCCTCTCCTTAATGTAAATATGCCTTGTCCATTGCTGTTCTGGTTAGTGTTTATTGGCTTATTTCACTGTAGAGATTCTAGCCCTGCTCTCTATACCATATCCAACCCTGCAGTTCCACCATCCACATATGCGATGACATCACCTGGTTTCAATGATGTTTCTAGAGACAAGATCTCTCTCATCATCACTCAATACCTAGGTTTACCTCCACTGTATTCACATCCTACCATACCTTTGTCTGTACATTATTCCTTTAAACTATTTTATCGCCCCCAGAAACTTCCTTTTACTCTCTGCTCTGGTAGCTCTAGGCGACCAATTCTCATAGCTTTTAGCCGTACCATTATCCTACTTCTCCTCTGTTCCTCTGGTGATGTAGAGGTGAATCCAGGCCCTGCAGTACCTGGCTCCACTCCTATTCCCCAGGCGCTCTCTTTTGATGACTTCTGTAACCGTAATAGCCTTGGCTTTATGCATGTTAACATTAGGAGCCTCCTCCCTAAGTTTGTTTTGTTCACTGCTTTAGCACACAGAGCTCGTGCTGCTAGGCGACATAAATTTGAACATGCTCAACACCCCAGCCACCCTACAATCTAAGCTTGATGCCCTCAATCTCACACAAATTATTAATGAACCTACCAGGTACCACCCCAATTCCGTAAACACGGGTACCCTCATAGATATCATCCTAACAAACTTGCCCTCCAAATACACCTCTGCTGTTTTTAACCAAGATCTCAGCGATCACTGCCTCATTGCCTGCATCCGTAATGGGTCAGCGGTCAAACGACCTCCACTCATCACTGTCAAACGCTCCCTGAAACACTTCAGCGAGCAGGCCTTCCTAATTGACCTGGCCGGGGTATCCTGGAAGGATATTGATCTCATCCCGTCAGTAGAGGATGCCTGGTCATTTTTTAAAAATGCCTTCCTCACCATCTTGAATAAGCATGCCCCATTCAAGAAATTTAGAACCAGGAACAGATATAGCCCTTGGTTCTCTCCTGACCTGTCTGCCCTTAACCAACAGAAAAACATCCTATGGCGTTCTGCATTAGCATCGAACAGCCCCCGTGATATGCAACTTTTCAGGGAAGCCAGAAACCAATATACACAGGCAGTTAGAAAAGCCAAGGCTAGCTTTTTCAAGCAGAAATTTGCTTCCTGCAACACAAATTCAAAAAAGTTCTGGGACACCGTAAAGTCCATGGAGAATAAGAACACCTCCTCCCAGCTTCCAACCGCCCTGAAGATAGGAAACACTGTCACCACCGACAAATCCACTATAATTGAGAATTTCAATAAGCATTTTTCTACGGCTGGCCATGCTTTCCACCTGGCTACCCCTACCCGGGACAACAGCACTGCCCTCCCCTCTGCTACTCGCCCAAGCCTTCCCCATTTCTCTTTCTCCCAAATACAGTCAGCTGATGTTCTTAATGAGCTGCAAAATCTGGACCCTTACAAATCAGCCGGGCTAGATAATCTGGACCCTTTCTTTCTAAAACTATCTGCTGAAATTGTTGCCACCCCTATTACTAGCCTCTTCAACCTCTCTTTCGTGTCGTCTGAGATCCCCAAAGATTGGAAAGCAGCTGCGGTTATCCCCCTCTTCAAAGGGGGGGACACCCTTGACCCTAACTGCTACAGACCTATATCTATCCTACCCTGCCTTTCTAAGGTCTTCGAAAGCCAAGTCAACAAACAGATTACCGACCATTTCGAATCACACCACACCTTCTCCGCTATGCAATCTGGTTTCAGAGCTGGTCATGGGTGCACCTCAGCCACGCTCAAGGTCATAAACGATATCGTAACCGCCACCGATAGGAAACAATACTCTGCAGCCGTATTCATTGACCTGGCCAAGGCTTTTGACTCTGTCAATCACCACATCCTCATTGGCAGACTCGACAGCCTTGGTTTCTCTAATGATTGCCTCGCCTGGTTCACCAACTACTTCTCTGATAGAGTTCAGTGTGTTAAATCGGAGGGTCTGTTGTCCGGGCCTCTGGCAGTCTCTATGGGGGTGCCACAGGGTTCAATTCTTGGACCGACTCTCTTCTCTGTTTACATCAATGATGTCGCTCTTGCTGCTGGTGATTCTCTGATCCACCTCTACGCAGACGACACTATTCTGTATACTTCTGGCCCTTCTTTTGACACTGTGTTAACAACCCTCCAGGCGAGCTTCAATGCCATACAACTCTCCTTCCGTGGCCTCCAACTGCTCTTAAATACAAGTAAAACCAAATGCATGCTCTTCAACCGATCGCTGCCTGCTCCTGCCCGCCTGTCCAACATCACTACTTTGGACGGCTCTGAATTAGAATATGTGGACAACTACAAATACCTAGGTGTCTGGTTAGACTGTAAACTCTCCTTCCAGACCCACATCAAACATCTCCAATCCAAAGTCAAATCTAGAATTGGCTTCCTATTCCGCAACAAAGCATCCTTTACTCATGCTGCCAAACATACCCTTGTAAAACTGACCATCCTACCAATCCTCGACTTCGGTGATGTCATTTACAAAATAGCCTCCAAAACCCTACTCAATAAATTGGATGCAGTCTATCACAGTGCCATCCGTTTTGTCACCAAAGCCCCATATACTACCCACCACTGCGACCTGTACACTCTCGTTGGCTGGCCCTCGCTTCATACTCGTCGCCAAACCCATTGGTTCCAGGTCATCTACAAGACCCTGCTAGGTAAAGTCCCCCCTTATCTCAGCTCGCTGGTCACCATAGCAGCACCTACCCGTAGCACGCGCTCCAGCAGGTATATCTCTCTAGTCACCCCCAAAACCAATTCTTCCTTTGGACGCCTCTCCTTCCAGTTCTCTGCTGCCAATGACTGGAACGAACTACAAAAATCTCTGAAACTGGAAACACCTATCTCCCTCACTAGCTTTAAGCACCAGCTGTCAGAGCAGCTCATAGATTACTGCACCTGTACATAACCCATCTACAATTTAGCCCAAACAACTACCTCTTTACCTACTGTATTTATTTATTAATTTATTTTGCTCCTTTGCACCCCATTATTTCTGTCTCTACTTTGCACTTTCTTCCAATGCAAACCAACCATTCCAGTGTTTTTTTTTTTTTTTTTTTTTAGTTTTTATTTTACTTGCTGTGTTGTACTCACTTCGCCTCCATGGCCTTTTTATATTTTTATTTATTTATACATATATCTGTTTGCCTTCACCTCCCTTATCTCACATCACTTGCTCACATTGTATATAGACTTATTTTTTTTATTTTTTTCACTGTATTATTGACTATATGTTTGTTTTTACTCCATGTGTAACTATGTGTTGTTGTATGTGTCGAACTGCTTTGCTTTATCTGGCCAGGTCGCAATTGTAAATGAGAACGTGTTCTCAATTTGCCTACCTGGTTAAATAAAGGTTAAATAAAAAAAAATAAAAAAACACACACACACACACACACACACACACACACACACACTCTGCCGAGCATGGTGGTTTAGGCACAAAAAAACATATCTCATCAATTTGTCATGGCTCTTAAATGTGAGTAGTGTTAATTATAGAACGTCTCAATATAGTTTTTGTCTTTTGGGATCTGCAGAGGAGGAAAAGGCAACTTATAAGGTGAAACTGTTTTTGAGGGCTGGGGTTTAAACAACTAATTGACCAAATTTGGTTCAATTACTTGAATTCCAATTAGTTTGTTTTTCTGTGAGCGAAACACGTAATTTCTCACCAGCGAAATGAGGTCAAAACTATGTTGCCTGAAGGGAGTTGTCATTTTCACTAAGCAAATATTCAACCTAGTTCAGAAATTGGTAATTATTTTCTATGACCATAATCCATTGTGCCTGTTATTTCCTGCTCGGACAGAGATGGATACGCTTTTACGCCTGCTACATTAGGTTAGATACAAACAGACTGCATGGACCACATGAGAGAGGACTGTACACAACACTGATGATAGAGAGGGATAGAGACAGTTAGTGAATCTATGCCTTATCTACTTTAAAGAACTAGTAAAATTATTTTGTCGGACAGCTCTGCAGCATACTTAGGCAGGCTAGCCTAGCTAAATAGGATTACTGAAGAGAGAGAGAGAGAGAGAGAGAGAGAGAGAGAGAGAGAGAGAGAGAGAGAGAGAGAGAGAGAGAGAGAGAGAGAGAGAGAGAGAGAGAGAGAGAGAGAGAGAGAGAGAGAGAGAGAGAGGAGAGAGAGAGAGAGAGAGATGAGAGA
>NC_074697.1:7062743-7100243 GCF_029448725.1 Salvelinus fontinalis
TTGCTAGCACTGTCATGACTAGCTGGCTAGCACTCACTCACGTGGTTGCTAGCACTGTCATGGCTAGCTGGCTAGCACTCACTCATGTGGTTGCTAGCACTGTCATGACTAGCTGGCTAGCACTCACTCATGTGGTTGCTAGCACTACCATGGCTAGCTGGCTAGCACTCACTCACGTGGTTGCTAGCACTGTCATGGCTAGCTGGCTAGCACTCACTCACGTGGTTGCTAGCACTGTCATGAATAGCTGGCTAGCACTCACTCATGTGGTTGCTAGCACTGTCATGGCTAGCTGGCTAGCACTCACTCATGTGGTTGCTAGCACTGTCATGACTAGCTGGCTAGCACTCACTCACGTGGTTGCTAGCACTACCATGGCTAGCTGGCTAGCACTCACTCACGTGGTTGCTAGCACTGTCATGGCTAGCTGGCTAGCACTCACTCACGTGGTTGCTAGCACTGTCATGAATAGCTGGCTAGCACTCACTCATGTGGTTGCTAGCACTGTCATGGCTAGCTGGCTAGCACTCACTCATGTGGTTGCTAGCACTGTCATGGCTAGCTGGCTAGCACTCACTCACGTGGTTGCTAGCACTGTAATGGCTAGCTGGCTAGCACTCACTCACGTGGTTGCTAGCACTGTAATGGCTAGCTGGCTAGCACTCACTCATAAGGGAAGTACTGCAATATTATGTTTTTATGAGTAGTGAGAACTCGGTAGCAGGCAATGTTGAAAAGTAATGTTTAAACACGTTGTACTTTTCTTAAATGTAGTTTTCTAATTGACTAAAACAAGGACACAACACAACAAGAAAATGCATTTGAAAATGGTCAAGGTTTAGCTGTGAGCCAATGGCGTAACTTAGGTAAGCAAAGTGCCAGGACATTCGATTTAATACCGACTAGGACAGTAGCCACATCTCACTGAGAAGTCACACTGAGAGGGAGAACTAGAAGTCAAGCAGAGGTAAAAGTTAGTCAATAGTAGTCAGGCTGGGGTGACGTGGAGAGAGAGAAATATTTGGTAATATAGGTTGGTTTATGTGCCAATGTGATTTCAGACAAACAGGGAACATATTTAGCGGTCTAGCTAATGGAGTGGTCCACTTAATCTTTCTCTCTCTCATACACTGTCATCCCCCTCTCAGGCACACTGTCATCCCCCTCTCAGGCGCACTGTCATCCCCCTTTCAGGCACACTGTCATCCCCCTCTCAGGCACACTGTCATCACCCTCTCTCATACACAGTCATCCCCCCTCAGACACACTGTCATCCCCCTTTCAGGCACACTGTCATCCCCCTCTCAGGCACACTGTCATCCCCCTCTCAGGCACACTGTCATCACCCTCTCTCATACAGTCATCCCCCCTCAGACACACTGTCATCCTCCTTTCAGGCACACTGTCATCCCCCTCTCAGGCACACTGTCATCACCCTCTCTCATACAGTCATCCCCCCTCAGACACACTGTCATCCCCCTCAGAGACACTGTCATCCCCCTCTCTGGCACACACACTGTCATCCCCCTCTCTGGCACACACACTGTCATCCCCCTCTCACACACACTGTCATCCCCCTCTCACACAGACTGTCATCCCCCTCAGACACACTGTCATCCCCCTCTCACACAGACTGTCATCCCCCTCTCACACACGCTGTCATCCCCCTCTCACACACGCTGTCATCCCCCTCTCACACACGCTGTCATCCCCCTCTCACACACGCTGTCATCCCCCTCTCACACACGCTGTCATCCCCCTCTCACAGACGCTGTCATCCCCCTCTCACACAGACTGTCATCCCCCTCTCACACAGACTGTCATCCCCCTCTCACACACACTGTCATCCCCCTCTCACACAGACTGTCATCCCCCTCTCACACAGACTGTCATCCCCGTCTCACACAGACTGTCATCCCCCTCTCACACAGACTGTCATCCCCCTCTCACACACGCTGTCATCCCCCTCTCAGGCACGCTGTCATCCCCCTCTCAGGCACGCTGTCATCCCCCTCTCACACAGACTGTCATCCCCCTCTCACACAGACTGTCATCCCCCTCTCACACAGACTGTCATCCCCCTCTCACACACAGGCTGTCATCCCCCTCTCACACAGACTGTCATCCCCCTCTCACACTCGCTGTCATCCCCCTCTCACACAGACTGTCATCCCCCTCTCACACAGACTGTCATCCCCCTCTCACACACACTGTCATCCCCCTTCAAGCCAACTCATGTCTCTAACATGTCGGAGGAGATTCTTTCAAATCACATTGCTTCTCACTCAAACTACCAAGATAAAAGGAAATCCTAAATTATTTCAAATCACTTTGCTTCTCACTCAGACAGAATACCAACATTAACAGAAGTCCTAGGAGGGACGTTTGCAATTCAATCAGATGGGAAGCACACAAACACACACACACACACACACACACAGTTAAACACACACACAGTTAAACACACACACAGTTAAACACACACGCGATAACTAACCACAGCACAAAGGCTTGTTATTAAATTAGATGGAGAAAATGCACACAGCGCCTCAAAGACAAAAGCCTTTTTTCACCACCTAATCCCAACAAAGGGATGCTTACTCCTTTGTTCTACGCTCCCTCTCTTCTCCACTCGGACAAGAAACGAGGGAACGAGGGAATAAAGGAAGGAAGGAGTGCTGCCAAGCCCATGCAGAGAAATCTCAGGCCTTTTGTGTGTCTTCTTTTTCAGAGGAGTTAATCTGAACTGATTAGGAACTGTTCAACAGACACTGTCGTCTTCCTGGAAGAGAAGAAGAAACAAAACCAAGAAACAAAATAAACTACTTTTCCAGTTACAACCATCTCAGTAACAACAGACACATATACTGTATACACACACACACACAACACACACACACACACCACACACCACACACAACACACAACAAATAAACACACAAACACAGAACACACAAACACACACACAAACACACACACACACACACACACAACACACACATACACACAATACACAACACACACAACACACAACACACACACACAACATGCACGCACACAACACACAACACACACACACACACACCACGCACGCACACACACACACACAAAACACACACGCACACACACAACACACAACACACACCACACACACACACACACAACACACACACACACACAACACACACACACACAACACACACACACACCACACAGACACAACACACACAAACACACACACACACAAACACACACACACACAAACACACAACACACAAACACACAAACACACAACACACAAACACACAACACACACCACACAAACACACAACACACAACACAGACACACACACAACACACAACACACAACACACACACACACAACACACAGCATGAAAGAAAGAGAAAGTTGATCAACATCAGTACTCTGTCAGAGACATACAACAAACATAAGAGGTAATGTTCAAATCCAAGATTACTCAACACGCAGGGGTGTGTGTGTGTGTGTGTGTGTGTGTGTGTGTGTGTGTGTGTGTGTGTGTGTGTGTGTGTGTGTGTGTGTGTGTGTGTGTGTGTGTGTGTGTGTGTGTGTGTGTGTGTGTGTGTGTGTGTGTGTGCGTGTGCATACATTATGTGTGTATGTTGTTACTGAGATGGTTGTAACAGGAAGAGTAGTTGATTTTGTTTCCTCGTGCGAATCAGATGAACTTAAGGTGAGTGAGTGGGCCACTGGAGGAAAGGAGAGACAGAAAGGGGATATGAGCAGTAGCGATGGTGATGGAGAGGGAGAGTGGGCTGAATGACAGAAAGTAATGAATTCATCTTCATTCCTTACGCGAGTCAGATAATCTTAGATAGAAAACAGCTACCGCACAACCAACACACACACACACACACACACACACACACACACACACACACACACACACACACACACACACACACACACACACACACACACACACACACAAACCTTAACACCTGTTCCACCTCCACCTCGGATACAGGTTAAAAGGTTTCCTTCTATTTCAACTGCTTAGAGAGTGAATTATTAATGAGGAAGAGGGGGAGGAGCGATGAGAAGCTGTTTGGAAGAGAGGAGACACTGAAAATGATGCAGGTAAAAAAAAAGGATTTAACCCAGACCTAACCAGACAAATGACGAATAGTAATGAGATACATTGATCTATATTCATTTGATTAGTGATGTCTGGCTCTGACCTTTGTAACCCAGAATACTCAATCACCTAGCCATGAGAAGACGAAAGGACAGAGTTCACTTCTGAACCACCAGGGCTTTTGGTCACTTTCTACTCTAATTAGGGTGTGTGTGTGTGTGTGTGTGTGTGTGTGTGTGTGCGTGTGTGTGTGCGTGTGTGTGTGCGTGTGCGTGTGTGTGTGTGTGCGTGTGTGTGTGTGTGGTGTGTGTAAGCAACCATATATGGGCAATAATAAAGCACCACTTCAAGGTCCACAAGGACAGCACATGGCCCTCTCTGCCCTCTGATTGGATCAGGGCCCTGGGGGCTCCACGCTTTCCTGTGATTGGATAAAACCCTGGGGGCATATCTCTCTCTCTCTCTCTGACAGAAAGAGTGGCATTTGGCCGCAGATCTCAACCCCTAGAATACCCTTGAAGACCGAATGCTTGTTTAAACCTTTTTTCATCCTGAAGGCTCATCTCTCTTCCTTTCCTAACGCCTCAGTTTTCTGTTTAATGACTTCCTCTCACTCCCACTAGTACTGCTCGGCCTGAGGGTGGCTCCCCAACTCACACTTTCGCCTGTATGTGTGTGTGTGTGTTAGTGTGTGTTAGTGTGTGTGTGTGTGTGTGTGTGTGTGTGTGTGTGTGTGTGTGTGTGTGTGTGTGTGTGTGTGTGTGTGTGTGTGTGTGTGTGTGTGTGTGTGTGTGTGTGTGTGTGTGTGTGTGTGTGTGTGTTGTTAGGTTCTAAATATCAGAGTAGGAAATTGACGAACAATATGAAAGCTCCAACCAAGTTAATTTGCCCAAAGGATAGGACAGCTGAACAGACAAAAGTGGTGGTGATATATATATATCCCAATTTGGGGTGGAATCTCCTCCTTCTCTCTAAACATTACATCTTTGTTGCCAAATACAATTCAACAGAAATCTCATAAATCAAATTTCTCAAACATACAAGAATTAGGCACCATTTTAAAGATACAATTCTCGTTAATCCAGCCACAGTGTCTGATTTCAAAAATGCTTTAAAGCGAAAGCTCCACAAACGATCATGTTAGGTCACCACAAAGTCACAGAAAAACCTAAGCCATTTTTCCCGCCAAAGAGAGGAGTCACAAAAAGCACAAATAGAGATAAAATTAATCTCTAACCTTTGATGATCTTAATCAGATGACACTCATAGGACTTTATGTTACACAATACATGTATGTTTTGTTCGGTAAAGTTCATATTTATATCCAAAAATATTATTTTACATTGGCGTGTTACATTCAGTAGTTCCAAAACATGCAGTGATATTGCAGAGAGCCACATCAATTTATAGAAATACTCATAATAAATGTTGATGAAAATACAACTATTATACATGGAACTTTAGATACACTTCTTAATGCAACCACTGTGTCAGATTTCAAAAAAACTTTATGGAAAAAGCATAATCTGAGAACGGCGTTCAGAGCCCAAACCAGCCAGAGAAATATCTGCCATGTTGTGTAGTCAACATTATTCATAAATAGCATTATAAATATTCACCTACCTTTGATGATCTTCATCAGAATGCACTCCCAGGTGTGGCAGTTCCACAATAAATGCTTGTTTTGTTCGATAATGTCCATCATTTAAGTCCATTTATGTCTAATAGCTTCTTTTGTTAGGGCATTTGGTAAACAAATCCAAAAGCCCGATCTGGTCCATTTGGACGAAACGTTCAAAAAGTTATTACAGGGCTAAGAAACTTGTCAAACTAAGTATAGAAACAATCTTTAAGATGTTTTTATCATAAAAGTTCAATAATGTTCCAACCGGAGAATTCCATTGTCTGTAGAAAAGCAAAGGAACGAGAGCTACCTCTCAAGTGAAAGCGTGTGAATGAGAACGAGGCTGTAGGCAGACCCCTTAGTCAAACAGCTCCCATCCGGCCCCCCTTCACATGAGCAGCCTGAAACAACGTTCTAAAGACGGTTGACATCTAGTGGAAGCCTTAGGAAGTGAAGAATAACCCATATCCCACTGTGTATTCGATAGGCCAAGAGATGAAAAACTACAAACCTCAGATTTCTCACTTCCTGTTTGGATTTCTTCTCAAGTTTTTGCCTGCCATATGAGTTCTGTTATACTCACAGACATCATTCAAACAGTTGTAGAAATTTCTGATTGTTTTCTATCCAATACTAATCATAATATGCATGTATTAGCATCTGGGACTGAGCAGGAGGCAGTTCACTCTGGGCACGCTATTCATCCAAATGTGAAAATGCTGCCCCCTATCCCAATGAAGTTAACCTCTGGTGTAGACCATGGACTATGGCACCCCTCATGTCTCTAGTATAATCAATGACCAATAATATTCAAAGTTTGGAAATCCGAACCCATCAGTGTGTAGTGAGGTATGGTTTAACATATGGTTTAACATTCAGGTATTATCCTGTTTCCTTACGCTTCAAGCACGCAGGCGTTGTTATGGTAATTGTTTCCACAGGGATGAGGCAATCCGTCACCAGCTGAGACAAAGGGGAAATCAGTCACCTACCACATCCCCTGATCCTATCGCCATGGGGACAAGATCAGAGAGAGACATGGGAAGACAGAGTGTGTGAGTGTGTGAGTGTGTGAGTGAGTGTGTGAGTGAGAGAGAGAGAGATAGACAGAGAGAGAGAGAGAGAGAGAGAGAGAGAGAGAGAGAGAGAGAGAGAGAGAGAGAGGGAGAGAGAGAGACACAGATTGAGAGAGAGAGAGAGAGAGAGAGAGAGACAGATTGAGACAGAGACAGAGAGTACAGTTGTTCCTTCTCTACTGCTACTTGTTTCCTCACCATGAGGTGAGGAAAAAACATCCACACACACACACACACACACACACACACACACACACACACACACACACACACACACACACACACACACACACACACACACACACACACACACACACACAACCACACACACACACAACCACACACACACACAACCACACACACACACAACCACACACACACACACACACACACACACACACACACACACACACACACACACACACACACACACACACACAACAGCACACACACACACACACACACACACACACACACACACACACACACACACACACACACACACACACACACACACACACACACACACACACATTGATGAAAAGAGCTCCGGCCTGCAGTCACACTTCAAAGGTCCTCTCCTTGATTAGGCCACCTGAGGTTTGATGGTAAAGGCAGGACAAAGCCAGCGACACAGAGGAAGAGAGGCCTTATCTATTTCATTATTAACTCACTGGCTGTTCTTTTGAATTCTCTCTCTCTGCTGCACAGTGTCATTATGCTAATGAGTGAAGAGCCAGTGATGAGTCAGCACTACATCAGCCTAGTTATGTCATCGTGTCAATCAAACAAGTCTAGACATGTCAAAGCTTCCATGTGGGGACTCATCTTTGATCAGTTCCCTGCTGTCTGTTGGTAGGTCCTGTGGGGCTCAGAGGGCTTCAAAGTCTGGTTGGGGCACAGTCACAGGAGTGATTCCTTATGGCACAGTCACAGGAGTAATTCCTTATGGTACAGTCACAGGAGTGATTCCTGAGGGTACAGTCACAGGAGTGATTCCTTATGGTACAGTCACAGGAGTGATTCCTGAGTGTACAGTCACAGGAGTGATTCCTGATGGTACAGTCACAGGAGTGATTCCTGATGGTACAGTCACAAGAGTGATTCCTGATGGTACAGTCACAGGAGTGATTCCTGATGGTACAGTCACAGGAGTGATTCCTGATGGTACAGTCACAGGAGTGATTCCTGATGGTACAGTCACAAGAGTGATTCCTGATGGTACAGTCACAGGAGTGATTCCTGATGGTACAGTCACAAGAGTGATTCCTGATGGTACAGTCACAGGAGTGATTCCTGATGATACAGTCACAGGAGTGATTCCTGATAGTATGGTAGGCTCCATTTTGAAATTTAGTGCTCTGTGTGTGTTTATGAGAGTGTGTGCGCGGGTGTGTGTGGACATGTTTAACTATTCTTGTGTTTGTGTGTGTATATGTGTGTGTGTGTGTGTGGGGGGGGGGTCTGTTTGTGTGGGTCTGTTTGTGTGTGTATATGTGTGTGTGTGGGAGGGGGTCTGTTTGTGTGGGTCTGTTTGTGTGTGTATATGTGTGTGGGATGGGTGTGTGTGTGTGTGTGTGTGTGTGTGAGTGTGGGTCTGTTTGTGTGGGTGCGTGCGTGAATGTCAGAATGTGAGTTATTCCTGGTGGCGTGGCTGGCTGTGCTCGTGTTTCTTGTCATGGTCAGTGTCTGCATCAACATCTCTCGCCAGGCCTGGGGATGTCACCGTACGCATCATCATTCATGGCCTGGAGGATCTCTCAGCGCTCAGGCATCATATTGAATCACAATCATCATGGCCACCTCTGACCTCCCATCAGTCTCCAGGCCTCTCAGCTGAGAGAGGAGCGATGCAAGTGGACAGAGGAGGATGACTGGGCCTATACAGTTATATCAGACAATCTGCTTATTAAAGTCACATTTGAACCGGATAATTAGATAGCTGTGTTTATCTTAAATGTTGTATTCCTGCAATCCTATGATGCGAATTCCCTGAATTACTGTTTAACGATACAATAGTGTGTTTATCCAAGATGGCGTAGCAGTCAGACGTCTTTGTCCTTCGTCTTGTCGTGTCCGATGTATATATCTTTCTATATCCTTTTCTTCGCATATCTTTTTTATATTTTTCTAAACCTCAACTTCAAAATCCTCTCCTGCAACCCGCCTCACCCAATGTGTTGTGATTCTGTTTTTTCTAAAGTATTTCTATTTACCTCGGAACCGGAATCCCGGTTCAGAAGCTAGCCAGCTCACTAGCTACTAGCTAGTAGTCAGCTAACCATTGCTAGCGGTCATCAGCTAACCTTTAGCTCGGAAAGCTCTCGCCAGTTTGTACAACGCGACTCAACCCAGAGCCTACCGGACCTATTTTTTCTCCATATCCCCGGATTCCTACCGCAAACTTTGGACCTTTTCACCTGGATCATCGCAGCTAGCTAGCTACTGTCCGAGTGACTACTCCTGGTTAACATCTGTCCCGAAGCAAGCACCAATTAGCCTGGAGTTAGCCCATGCTAGGCCCACTCTCCCGGCTAGCTGAAGAGACCCATCAGCCACTCCTGAGCTACAATACCCGGACCCCTTCTACTGCCGGTATGGGACACGGAACCCCGCCGATCCTTCACGACTGGACAACGATGTAATCTAATCGAGGGGGTACTCAACTGGCCCCTACATCGCAACGTCCCCTGAATGCCCATCTGCTAGCCTGCAATCCGCGGCCCGCTAGCTGCTAGCCGCGGCCATCTAGCTGTTTAGAGCATATTGGACTGTTAGATGAATAGATCCATCAGCCGATTTCTTGGGCCAATACACCTATTTTGCCCATTGAACTTGAACCCCAATGCTACTCGGAATCCTACTCATAAATCACAAGTGGTCGACGTCACCGCATGCGGAGGCTAAAACAGACTTTCCTCCATCGAGATGTCCTTCTAAGGACCTTCTGCTAGCTTGCTAGCCCCAGCCTGCTAGCTGTCTGAATCGCTGTGTCTCCAACCAGCCCAACCACTCACTGGACCCCTAAGATCACTCGGTATGCATGCCTCTCCCTAATATCAATATGCCTTTTCCATTACTGTCCTGGTTAGTGATTATTGTCTTATTTCACAGTAGAGCCTGTAGACCTGCTCAATATGCTCAATAGGGGGTGATGTTGGCACTTTGTAATAATTTCATTCCCAAATTAAACTTCCTCGTACTCAATTCTTGCTCGTACAATATGCATATTATTATTACTATTGGATAGAAAACACTCTCTAGTTTCTAAAAACGTTTGAATTATATCTGTGAGTAAAACAGAACTGGAGTTGGAGCAATTTTCCTATGAGGATGTGAGAATGGTGAAATCTGCAGGCTATTCTGAGGTCCCTTTATTAATTTCCCTGTCTTCTATTGGTTGAGATGCACTGCATACGCCTCCCCCAGGATGTCAGCGAATAGTGAGAATTGAAATGGTGTTGCTAGGCAGATCTGAGAGCTTATAAATGGGCTGGCAACGTGGGGTCCTTCCTTTCTTCTCTTCGACATGACGCAAAAAGGACCTCTGGATGTCGTTCTAGAAAGCTCCCGTTATAGCCCTTAGATATATCCGGCTCTGATTTTATTCGATACAGGTGTTAAAGACATCATAATGTTGTTATTTTAAACCGAGTATGCAGCATACCACCCTGCATACCACTGCTGGCTTGCTTCTGAAGCTAAGCAGGGTTGGTCCTGGTCAGTCCCTGGATGGGAGACCAGATGCTGCTGGAAGTGGTGTTGGAGGGCCAGTAGGAGGCACTCTTTCCTCTGGTCTAAAAAATATCCCAATGCCCCAGGGCAGTGATTGGGGACACTGTCCTGTATAGGGTGCCGTCTTTCGGATGGGACGTTAAACGGGTGTCCTGACTCTCTGAGGTCATTAAAGATCCCATGGCACTTATCGTAAGAGTAGGGGTGTTAACCCCGGTGTCCTGGCTAAATTCCCAATCTGGCCCTCAAACCATCATGGTCACCTAATAATCCCCAGTTTACAATTGGCTCATTCATCCCCCTCCTATCCCCTGTAACTATTCCCCAGGTTGTTGCTGCAAATGAGAACGTGTTCTCAGTCAACTTACCTGGTAAAATAACGGTAAAATAAAATAAATAAATAAATATCAGTTTATATCAGTATATTGCGATTTTCGGATATTTATTAGTGCTGCGTTATAGTGAGTTGGACACGTCTTTGCCACATGGCTAATGTTTACTGCTAATTCCAACGTTGAAGACTACATTCTACAACCGAGCAACGGTTCTTTTGGACAAAGGACAACTTGCCCAAGATTCTGATGGGAGCTCATCAAAAAGTAAGAACTATTTATGATGTTAATTCGTTGTTCTGTTGAAAAATGTTAAACTCATATTCCGCCATTAATTTCGGTGCGGTCTCGCTTTAACGCACGCTGTATGTCGTAGTAACGTTAATTTTAAAAATCTAACACAGCGATTACATTAAGAACTAATGTATCTTTCATTTGCTGTCCAACCTGTATTTTTTTGTCAAGTTTAGGATTAGTTACTGATTAGATTAGGTGCCTCTCCCAAGATTTCACCCGACATATTGTTGGCAGCTTGGCTACTTTTCTCATTGTATAACCACGATTTGTGCCGCTAGATATGCACATTTTCGAACAAACTCTATATGTATTGTGTACTATGATGTTATAGGACTGTCATCTGAAGACGTTTGAGAAGGTTAGTGAAAAAATTAATAACTTTTGCTGGTTTATTCGTTATCGCTATTGTTGGCCTGAATCAATGCTGTTGTGTGGTTGGCTATTGTAGTAAGCTAATATAATGCTATATTGTGTTTTCGCTGTAAAACACTTAAAATCTGAAATATTGTCTGGATTCATAAGATCTTTGTCTTTCATTTGCTGTACGCTGTGTATTCTTCAAAAAAGGTTTTATGATAGCTAATACACGATGGTCTCTGTAGTTATTCTAGTTGCTTTGGTGAGAGTTGTGATGGTGGCTGCAATGGTAAACTATGATTTATACCTGAAATATGCACATTTTTCTAACAAAACAAATGCTATTCAATAAATATGTTATCAGACTGTCATCTGATGAAGCTGTTTCTTGGTTAGTGGCTATTTATATCTTATTTGGTCGAAATTGTGATAGCTACCTATGCAGGTAAAAAATGGTGGGGAAAAAAAGTTGTTATCGTGCTATCGTGCTTTTGCTATCGTGGTTAGCTAATAGATTTACATATTGTGTCTTCCCTGTAAAACATTTTAAAAATCAGAAATGATGGCTGGATTCACAAGATGTGTATCTTTCATCTGGTGTCTTGGACTTGTGATTTAATGATATTTAGATGCTAGTATTTACTTGTGACGCTATGCTAGGCTATGCTAGTCAGCTTTTTTACTGATGGGGGTGCTCCCGGATCCGGGATTGTGATGAAGTAGAAGTTATCCTACCATTTAGTTCCACCTCCCACATATGCAGTGACATCACCTGGTTTAAACGTCTCTAGAGACAATATCTCTCTCATCATTACTCAGTGCATAGGTTTACCTCCAATGTACTCACCCTACCATACCTTTGTCTGTACATTATGCCTTGAATCTATTCTATCGCGCCCCGAAACCTGCTCCTTTACCTCTCTGTTCCGAACGTACAGACGACCAGTTCTGATAGCCTTTAGCCGTACCCTTATCCTACTCCTCCTCTGTTCCTCTGGTGATGTAGAGGTTAATCCAGGTCCTGCAGTGCCTAGCTCTGCTCCTACTCCCTAGGTGCTCACATTTGTTGACTTCTGTAACCGTAAAAGCCTTGGTTTCATGCATGTTAACATTAGAAGCCTCCTCCCTAAGTTTGTTTTATTCAATGCTTTAGCACACTCTGCCAACCCGGATGTCCTAGCCATTTCTGAATCCTGGCTTAGGAAGACCACCAAGAACCCTGAAATTTCCATCCCTAACTACAACATCTTCCAACAAAATAGAACTGCCAAAGGGAAGGTGGTGTTGCAATCTACTGCAGAGATAACCTGCAGAGCTCTGTCTTACTATCCAGGTCTTTAACCTGTTGGGGATGGGGGCGCTGTTTAGACTATTTATGCTAATGTGGCTAATTTTTTAAACGGCTTCCCACAAAATCCTTGATCGTACAATATGCATATTATTATTATTATTGGATAGAAAACAGTCTATAGTTTCTATAGGAGTTGAAATTTTGTCTCTAAGTGGAACAGAGCCCATTCTACAGCAATTTCCCTGACATGGAGTCAGATTTGAGAAACGTTGGCCACTTTTCTGAAGTCATTTAAACAGGCACTGTCGTTGCTATGACTATACGGACACTTCTTACGTCTTCCCCTGGATGCCTTTACGTGATGACGATTCCAACGGGCTCGATTGCTCGTTCACAGGCCCTACAAATGAAAAAAACCTTTAGCTAGCAAGTCTTTTCTTGCTGCGTAACGCGCGTGGAAGACACCGACCCTCTCCTGTTCCAAGCGTTAGTTTAGCCTGTTATATTTCTCCGGTCATCTTTTCACTCGTTATAGGAGTTACAAACATCACAAAGTAGTTAATTTAAAGCGTTTTATAGCAATTTATATCCGTTTAGTGCGATTTTGGGACATTTATTTTTGCAACGATGTGAAAAGTTGGGAACGCTTTTCAGTTCATCCCGAACGTAGTTGACATTTCCACATGGCAAGAGGACAGCTTTCCACCAAAAGACGATTTCTCCCAAGAAAGGATCCTTTGCCCAAGATACTGATGGAAGAACAGCTCAAGGTAGGACATTTTTATTATGATAAATCGTGTTTCTGTCGAAACATTTTAGTGGCTTAGGACGCCATGTTTTTTGACGTAGCTTCGCTTGGCGCAAACTGTATTGAAAAGTAAGGATAAATTAAAAAATGTAATAACGCAATTGTATTAAGAATTAAATTGTCTATCAATCCCTGTCCACCCTATATTTTTTAGTCACGTTTATGAGTATTTATGTATAAGAGTAGATCACTGTCTAAGTGGCGCAAGGACGTTTTCTTTACCAGCCTGTCTACATTTCACATTGTCTAACCATGATTTTGGTGGCTAAATATAAACATTTTCGATCAAACTGTATATGCATGTTGTAATGTGATGTTACAGGAGTGTCATCGGAAGAATTCTGAGAAGGTTAGTGAAAAAATTAATATCTTTTGGCGATGTTGACTTTTATCGCTCACTTTGGCTAGAATCAATGCTGGGCTGCTAATTGCTATGTGCTAAGCTAATATAACGATTTATTGTGTTTTCGCTGTAAGACACTTAGAAAATCTGAAATATTGTCTGTATTCACAGGATCTGTGTCTTTCGATTCGTGTATGCTGTGTATTTTTACGAAATGTTTGATGATTAGTAGTTAGGTAAACACGTTGCTCATTGTAATTATTCTAGTCCATTTGTGATGGTGGGTGCAATTGTAAACTATGCCATATACCTGAAATATGCACTTTTTTCTAACAAAACCTATCCCATACCATAAATATGTTATCAGACTGTCATCTAATGAGTTTTTTTGTTGGTTAGGGGCTATAAATATCTTAGTTTAGCCGAATTGGTGATGGCTACTGGTGTTGGTGGACAAATAAAAGATGGTGGATTATGCTAATGTGTTTTTAGGTAATAGATGTACATCTTTACATATTGTGTCTTCCCTGTAAAACATTTTAAAAATCGGAAATGTTGACTGGATTCATAAGATCTGTGTCTTTCATTAGCTGTATTGGACTTTAATGTGTGAAAGTTAAATATTTAAAAAAAATATTTTTTTTGAATTTCGCGGCACTGGTTTTTCAGTGGGGGAGGGGGGGTGTGCCGCTAGCGCCACGCTGATCCTAGACAGGTTAACCAAACAATTCGAGCTTCTACTTTTAAAAATCCACCTTTCCAGAAACAAGTCTCTCATCGTTGCCGCTTGCTATAGACCACCCTCGGCCCCTAGCTGTGCCATGGACACCATATGTGAACTGATTGCCCCCCATCTATCTTCAGAGCTCGTGCTGCTAGGTGACCTGGGACATGCTTAACACCCCGGCTATCCTACAATCTAAGCTTGATGCCCTCAATCTCACACAAATTATCAATGAACCCACCAGGTACAACCCCAAATCCGTAAACGCGGGCACCCTCATAGATATCTTCCTAATCAACTTGCCCTCCAAATACACATCTGCTGTTTTCAACCAAGATCTCAGCAGTCACTGTCTCATTGCCTGCATCCGTAATGGGTCTGCGGTCAAACGACCAACCCTCATCACTGTCAAACGCTCCCTAAAACACTTCAGCGAGCAGGCCTTTCTAATCGACCTGGCCCAGGTATCCTGGAAGGATATTGACCTCATCCGGTCAGTAGAGGATGCCTGGATATTCTTTAAAAGTACCGTCCTCACCATCTTAAATAAGCATGCCCCATTCCAAAAAATGTAAAACCAGGAACAGATATAGCCCTTGGTTGTCTCCAGACCAGACTGCCCTTGACCAGTACAATAACATCCTGTGGCATTCTGCATTAGCATCGAAAAGCCCCCGTGATATGCAACTTTTCAGGGAAGTTAGGAACCAATATACACAGGCAGTTTGGAAAGCTAAGGCTGGCCTTTTCAAGCAGAAATGTTCTTCCTGTAGCACAAACTCAAAAAAATTCTGGGACAATGTAAAGTCCATGGAGAATAAGAGCACCTCCTCCCAGCTGCCCACTGCACTGAGGCTAGGAAACACTGTCACCACCGATAAATCCACTATAATTGAGAATTTCACAAAGCATTTCTCTACGTCTGGCCATGCTTTCCACCTGGCTACCCCTACCCCTATCAACAGCAACTTCCCCAAGCCTCCCCCATTTCTCCTTCATCCAAATCCAGATAGCTGATGTTCTGAAAAAACTGCAAAATCTGAATGATGAACATCAACACACATCCAGAATGTAGGATGAACATCAACAGAAGAAGTGTAAGAGCTGGGTAGTAAACATACTGTAATTAGAATGCCAAGCATTTAAAGGTGTACTCGTTGTTTCATTTTCACCAGCATCATCAGAATGTATGTAAATATATTGTGTGCTGACAAAAAAAGCATTTGTTCAGGCTGTTTGAAAACATTGAATTGATGCATATCGTACAGTAAGTCAGGCATTGAACCCATGGGTACAGTTGGTGTAAGAGTGAGTTAGTGAGTGAATGTCACAGTTACTGTGTTATTTGATAGTTGTTTCCTTAGGTTACCACTGGAGGGTACCCTTACCCTGTTTTCTAGTTTCCAGGTTACCCTGATTATTACTTATTGGATTCACCTGTGTTTAATTACCTTTCTGTTCACAAGACTAATTGCGCTTCGGCAGGGCAGCCGGAGCGTAGCTGATTACGCCATTGACTTTTGGACGCTCGCCACTGAGAGCGGTTGAAATACAGAGGCACTTCACTCAGCCTTTCTGAACGGACTCAGCGAGGTTCTCAAGGATGAACTGGCTTCCCGGGACAACCCTGACCCTCTGGATGAGCTTATCGTTCTGGTCATCCGGATTGACAACCGGTTTCGGGAACATCGTCGTGAGAGGACGGAGGGGTTCCAAGTTGTTTCCAGTGTTTCGGGTTCAACTGAGGGAGTCGATTCTTTGTTTGTTCCACTGCCTTATGCTGCATCTGCTTTTCCTGTACCCCGTCAGAGTTCTCAATTCGGCTCTGGTTCTCCTTCATATCATTCAGAGGAGCCAATGCAATTGGGAAGCACCCGACTTTCCGCTCTGGAGAGAAGGCACAGGATTAATGAGCAATGTTGTCTTTACTGTGGACAGTCTTGACATTTCCGTGCCTCCTGTCCCGAGCCGACGGAAAACGGGATGACTCGTCAGTAGACGGTAGACTACCGGCAGGGGACTACAAGCCTGATATTTCCCGCATACCTCAGGATTACTGGGATCTGGGTCAGGTCTTCAGCAAATGAAGGGCCTAGCGAAACTGCCTCCTCGCAGGTCTTACAATTGTGCCATTAACTTCCTGCTCGGCACCACTTCTCCCAGAGGAGGGATGTATTCTCTCTCAGGTCCAGGGACTGCAGCCATTAAAGAGACGCTGGCGGCTGGTTTAATTCGTCCGTCCACTTCACCTGCAGGAGCGGGTATTTTCTTTGTTGGAAAGAGGGATTACGTTCCTGTATCAATTACCGGGGTTTAAATAACATTACAATAAAGAACCGCTACCCTCTTATGTTGTCAGCCTTTGAGAGACTCCAGGGAGCTACGGTTTCCTCAAAATTGGATTTACGGAATGCATACAATGTAGTGCGCATCAGACAGGGAGACGAGTGGAAGACAGCGTTCAACACCCCAAATGGACATTATTTGTACCGTGTCATGCTGTTGGGACTGTGTCATACTGCTCCAGCCATTTTCCAGACCCTGGTTAATGATGTGCGGTGCGACTTCCTTCCCCAGTTCGTGTTTGTGTACCTGGATGACATCCTCATCTTCTCCAGGTCCATGGTTGAACACATCCAACATGTTCGCCAGGTTCTTCAAAGACTCCTCTCACCACTTGTTCGTGAAGGCCAAAAAGTGTGAGTTTCACGTTCCACGGATCTCCTTCCTGGGGTATATCATTTTATTTTATGTATTTTATTTAACCTTTATTTAACCAGGAAGGACTCATTGAGATTAAAAATCTATTTTTCAAGAGCGTCCTGGCCAAAATATGCAGCACCAAGTCATTACAAAAATTACAGACAAACAACATGAAAAACTACAAGTAATCTAGTAAAAACCATAGAATTCACAAGAGTATAACAAAATCAAAAACAGCAAATTAAAAACATTGACAGGTCAGGGAATCAGTCTCAAGATCAGTCATCAGTGATTTAAAAATACCAATCGGGACAAGTTCTTCCAGTTTAGAAGTATTTTGTAAGGCGTTCCAAGACGATGGCGCAGAGTACATAAAAGACCTTTTACCAAATTCAGTTTGGACACTTGGAACAGATGGCAGGATAAAGTCCAGCGGACGAAGAGAGTACCCACCACATTTCTGAACAATAAAAATGCCCAAATAAAAAGGTGGTAAACTCAAAATGGCTTTATAAATAAAAGTAAACCAGTGACTGAGCCTACGAGTGACTAGAGAAGGCCAGCCAACCCTGGTATACAAAGTGCAGTGGTGCGTAAGGGTTTTGCAGTTTAAAATAAATCTCAAAGTGCCATGGTAAAGGGTGTCAATTGATCTCAAACACTGAGCGGAAGCATTCATATATAAAATATCCCCATAGTCTAGTAAAGGCATAAATGTAGCTGATACTAGCCTCCTTCTGGCTTCAAAAGAAAAACAGGCCTTATTCCTAAAATAGAATCCCAATTTCAGCTAAAAAAAAATGTGTAAGTTGTTGAACATGCAATTTAAAAGAGAGGCCGTCATCAACTAAAATTCCAAGATATTTATATGAGGTTACAACCTTAATCTGTTGAGGATGGGGGCGCTGATGAGGTTACAACCTCAATCTCCTTGCCCTGACAGGTAGTAATAGGTGAAAGGTTCAGAGGTCTATTTCTTGCTTAAAAAAACACCATTAGTTTAGTTTTGTCAGTATTGAGGATAAGCTTCAATTGACACAAGGTATGTTGAACAGTATAAAAAGCAGTTTGCAAGTTCTGGAAAGCTTTTGTAAGAGACGAGGGCACAACAGTAAATAACAGTATCATCAGCATAAAAATGAAGTTGCGCATTTTGGACATTTTTGTCTAAATCGTTTATTTAAATAGTGAATAAGAGAGGATCAAGTACAGAGCCTTGGGGCACACCACTAAAGACAGACAATTTAACAGACATAAGCCCATCAAATTGAGTGCACTGCGTTCTATCAGACAGATAGTTGGCAAACCATGCAACTGCACTACACTCGACAATCTCTGCCTTAATATAGCATGATTAACTGTATCAAAAGCCTTAGAGAGATCAATAAAAAGTGAGACACAGTGCTAGTTTTTGTCAAGGGCTTCAGTGATATCATTTAAAACCTTCATGGCTGCTGTAATTGTGCTCTGCTTCTTCCTGATGGCAGATTGGTACATTGATAAAATAGAGTTAGTAAATAAAAACTATTTTAGCTGTTCACTCACAAGGGTTTCAAGTATTTTCCCCAGGGGTGACAGCTTTGAGATTGGCCTATAAGTATTTAAAAGAGTTGGATCTCCCCCTTTTAAATGTGGTAGGACAAATGCTGATTTCCAAATTTTCGGAAATTCATGACATTCGAGGGTTAGATTGAACAGATATATGAGAGGTTCGGTTATGAAATCAGCTACCAGATTTAAAAAGCAGGGATCCAGAAGATCAGAACCTGCAGGCTTTCTCTGATGTAAGGATTTCAGGGCTTTATAAACCTGTACGGAGAATGGCAAAAAGCTAAAAGTTTGACCAGCTCTCACTGCTTCATCCACACAGGGTTGTACAGAGACAGAGGACACTGGTTCATCCACACAGGGTTGTACAGAGACAGAGGACATTGGTTCATCCACACAGGGTTGTACAGAGGACACTGAATCAAACAGCCTACCAGATGATACAAAGTGCTCATTGAAACAATTCAGCATTTCAGTTTTGTCATATATAGCAACAGAGTCCTTCAAAACACATGACGGTAATTCATTAACATTACTGTTACAGACATAGACTTAATAGCATTCCAAAACTTTCTAGGGTCATTCAGGTTATCAGTGGTAACAGACATAAAATATTCAGACTTGATCTTCCTGAGAAGAAAATAACACTTGTTTCGTAACTGCCTAAAAATAAGCCAATCAGCATCAGAACATGATTTCCTTGCTTTAGCCCAGGGTAGATTACGGTTGTGAATAATACAAGACCGCTCAGAAGAAAACCATGGATTAACCCGCCCTTTAACCCTGAACCTGCGGAATGGGGAATGTTTGTTTACTATTTGGAAAAAAACATAACGAAATCATTTCCAGGCAGTTTCCACATCAGGGATAAGCTCAATCTTGCTCCAGTCAAAATAAAACAAATCATGAAAGAAAGCCTGCTCATTAAAACACTTCAAATTTCTCTTACGAATAAAATGTGGGTTGGTCTTAGGAACCTTAGTATTTCTAACAGCAACAACAGCACAATGGTCACTTAAATCATTTCAAAAAACACCAACCGCAGAATATTTATGTGGAACATTTGTTAATATCAAATCAATCAGGGTAGATTTATCTGGGCATTTAAGATGTATATCTCAGGGCTGTGTACGGATGGACTCCCAAAAGATAGAAGCGGTGGTCAACTGGCCCAGCATAGTCGAGCAAGTCAAGCGTTTTTGTGATTTTGCTAATTTCTACCGGAGAATTGTGAGAGACTTTAGTTTGATGGCTGCGCCATTGGCAGCACTCACTAAGGGCTCAGCTAGGCATGTAAGCTGGACTCCTGCTGATGAGATAGGCGTTCCAGGACTTGAAACGTCAGTTTTCTTCTGCACCTATTCTAGTTCATGCGGATCCTTCTCCTCCCTTCGTGATAGAGGTGTATGCCTCTGGCATTGGTGTTGGTGCAGTTCTGTCTCAGCGCTTGCTCATCCTCGCACCGGTGTCCTGGGGTATAGAGACTGCAGTGAGGGAGGCGCAAACTAGTGAGGCAGTTCCTGACGGCTGTCTATCTAACATAAATGTTGTTCCTCTTGAGGCATGGTCCAAGGTACTACAGTGGGCTCACTCGTCGCATCTCAATTCTCATCCGGGAGGGCAGCAAACGCTGGAGTTTCTGAGGAGGAGGTTTTGGTGGTCCTCGGCGGAGGCGGACACTCTGACTTTTGTGGCTGCCTGTCCGACATGTGCCCGGAACGAGACTCCTCATCACAGCCTCTGCGGCTTCTTCGTCCGCCTTCTCAACCCTGGTCTCATTTCTCTATGGTTTTCATGACGGGTCTTCCATCCTCAGAGGGCCACACTGTCATCCTGGTCATTGTGGAACACTTTTCCAAGGTGGCACATTTCATTCTGCTGCCTCAGCTTCCATCTGCCATGAGACTGCTCAGCTAGCTATTCAGCATGTTTTCCGCCTTCAGGGACTTCTTCTGGACATTGTTTCCGACCGGGGCCCCCAGTTTGCCTCCTGATTCTGGAGGGCATTCTGTACTCTTCTGGGGTCATCAGCCAGTTTGTCCTCGGGCTATCACCCTCAGTCCAACGGTCAAACAGAGCAGGTGAACCAGGATCTGGAGACCGCCTTACGGTAATGTGTGTCTGCCAAACACACCACTTGGAGTCAACATCTTCCCTGGGTGGAGTATGCACACAACACTCTCCAGTGCTCCTCCAGTGGCCTGTCACCAATCCAGGTTTTGTATGGATACCAGCCTCCTCTGTTTCCAGACGGACCTGGAAGAGGGCTCGGTCAGCGCTCCTGAGGGCCTCAGCTCGGGTTCAACGACAGGCCAACCTTCATCACCGTTTGAGGCCCTTCCTGCGTCCAGGCCAGATGGTCTGCTTGTCTGTTAGGAATCTGCCTCTGCGTATGGAATCAAGGAAGTTGGCACACCAGTATGTTGGGGCGGCAGGGTAGCCTAGTGGTTAGAGCGTTGGTCTAGTAACTGAAAGGTTGCAAGTTCAAATCCCCGAGCTGACAAGGTACAAATCTGTCATTCTGCCCCTGAACAACCCACTGTTCCTAGGCCGTCATTGTAAATAAGACTTTGTTCTTAACCTGTCTAGGATCAGCGTGGCGCTAGCGGCACACCCCCCCCCCCCCCACTGAAAAACCAGTGCCGCGAAATTCAAAAAAAAATTTTTTTTAAAATATTTAACTTTCACACATTAAAGTCCAATACAGCTAATGAAAGACACAGATCTTGTGAATCCAGTCAACATTTCCGATTTTTAAAATGTTTTACAGGGAAGACAAAATATGTAAAGATGTACATCTATTACCTAAAAACACATTAGCATAATCCACCATCTTT
The DNA here is from genome assembly GCF_029448725.1 of Salvelinus fontinalis. Lineage (NCBI taxonomy): Eukaryota > Metazoa > Chordata > Actinopteri > Salmoniformes > Salmonidae > Salvelinus > Salvelinus fontinalis. The sequence goes on from NC_074697.1 coordinate 7,084,537, forward strand.
TATTTGTCCACCAACACCAGTAGCCATCACCAATTCGGCTAAACTAAGATATTTATAGCCCCTAACCAACAAAAAAACTCATTAGATGACAGTCTGATAACATATTTATGGTATGGGATAGGTTTTGTTAGAAAAAAGTGCATATTTCAGGTAGATGGCATAGTTTACAATTGCACCCACCATCACAAATGGACTAGAATAATTACAATGAGCAACGTGTTTACCTAACTACTAATCATCAAACATTTCGTAAAAATACACAGCATACACGAATCGAAAGACACAGATCCTGTGAATACAGACAATATTTCAGATTTTCTAAGTGTCTTACAGCGAAAACACAATAAATCGTTATATTAGCTTAGCACATAGCAATTAGCAGCCCAGCATTGATTCTAGCCAAAGTGAGCGATAAAAGTCAACATCGCCAAAAGATATTAATTTTTTCACTAACCTTCTCAGAATTCTTCCGATGACACTCCTGTAACATCACATTACAACATGCATATACAGTTTGATCGAAAATGTTTATATTTAGCCACCAAAATCATGGTTAGACAATGTGAAATGTAGACAAGCTGGTAAAGAAAAAGTCCTTGCGCCACTTAGACAGTGATCTACTCTTATACATAAATACTCATAAACGTGACTAAAAAATATAGGGTGGACAGGGATTGATAGACAATTTAATTCTTAATACAATTGCGTTATTACATTTTTTAATTTATCCTTACTTTTCAATACAGTTTGCGCCAAGCGAAGCTACGTCAAAAAACATGGCGTCCTAAGCCACTAAAATGTTTCGACAGAAACACGATTTATCATAATAAAAATGTCCTACCTTGAGCTGTTCTTCCATCAGTATCTTGGGCAAAGGATCCTTTCTTGGGAGAAATCGTCTTTTGGTGGAAAGCTGTCCTCTTGCCATGTGGAAATGTCAACTGCGTTCGGGATGAATTGAAAAGCGTGCCCAACTTTTCACATCGTTGCAAAAATAAATGTCCCAAAATCGCACTAAACGGATATAAATTGCTATAAAACGCTTTAAATTAACTACCTTATGATGTTTTTAACTCCTATAACGAGTGAAAAGATGACCGGAGAAATATAACAGGCTAAACTAACGCTTGGAACAGGTGCGCGCAGGTGTCCTCTAGGCTCATGACGCAGCTCCCAAAGAATGACTAGCTTCAGGGTTTTTTCATTTGTAGGGCCTGTGAACGCGCAATCGACCCCGTTGGAATCGTCATCACGTAAAGGCATCCAGGGGAAGACGTAAGAAGTGTCCGTATAGTCATAGCAACGACAGTGCCCTTTTAACTGACTTCAGAAGAGTGGCCAACATTTCTCAAATCTGACTCCATGTCAGGGAAATTGCTGTAGAATGGGCTCTGTTCCACTTAGAGACAAAATTTCAACTCCTATAGAAACTATAGACTGTTTTCTATCCAATAATAATAATAATATGCATATTGTACGATCAAGGATTTTGTGGGAAGCCGTTTAAAAAATTAGCCAAATTAGCATAAATAGTCTAAACAGCACCCCCATCCCAAACAGGTTAACTGACTTGTCCAATTTGTAAGTCGCTCTGGATAAGAGTGTCTGCTAAATGACTTAAATGTAAATGATGTTGGGCCATTCAAGGTTAATCCAGTGGCCTATCGTCTTCGTCTTCCCCATTCCATGAGGGTTCATCCCACCTTCCACATCTCCAGACTCAAGCCTGTGGTGTTCATTCCTCTGGTTCTGGCCACTCGGCCTCCACCTCTGCCTCGCATGATAGCAGCCAGCCTACACTGTGCGACACATCCTCTCCAGTTGCCAGTTCCGGCGTGGGACTCAGTATCTCGTGGACTGGGAAGGTTATGGTCTTTAGGAGCTATCCTGGGTTGCGTCTCGGGACATTCTGGACACCGGACTCATTCGGGATTTCCATCCCCGTTCAGCTACCCAATGGTGGAACATTAGGATCTGTTCCTTGAGGTGGGGGTCCTGTCACAGTTTTTGTGTTACTTGATTGTTGTTTCCTTAGGTTACCGCTGGAGGAAACCATTAACCTGTTTTCTAGTTTCCAGGTTACCGCTGGAGGAAACCATTAACCTGTTTTCTAGTTTCCAGGTTACCGCTGGAGGAAACCATTAACCTGTTTTCTAGTTTCCAGGTTACCGCTGGAGGAAACCATTAACCTGTTTTCTAGTTTCCAGGTTACCGCTGGAGGAAACCATTAACCTGTTTTCTAGTTTCCAGGTTACCCTGATTATTACTCATTGGATTCACCTGTGTTTGATTACCTTCTCTGTTCACTTGGCCTGTATCTTTTCTTAGGTGTCATGTTTTATTAGTGAGCTCTTGTGCGGTCTTGTGCGGTTTTGTGCGGTACCGTTTCTTTTAAGACTAAGTAAAAGTTCTGGATTTACCCTTACCTCTGCTCGCTGTGTTTCTCTGCGCCTGGGTTCGAGTTTGTACAAGCATTATTGTTACAGTGAGTGAGTGAAGTGAGTGAGAGATTGAGTTTAGTTCATGATTAGGTAATACACGTAGAGTCATACAACTGTAGAGAGATGACCTCAAACGTGGTAAAAGCAAAATGTTAATTCCACATCCGTCTTTAACCTTGTCTTGTCAGAGATCTTTCTTTAGACGTTCCCATATGAAGTGCTCTGAACCATGCAAAGAATCATGGGATTCCATGCAGCCCCTATCGACCAATCCCCAGTGACCCGATCTTTTATACGTGCACTGCACCAGAATTTACCTGAATCACTGTTCACACAATCCTTTTGGAGTGTATATATGGAGCAGGCATGTTCTCTGCAGTTTCAAAGAGATCCCTTCCTGGGTAGCATGCATGATTAAGTATCCACTTTTCTCTTGGAAACAGTTACAGTTCTCCTCACTACACTAGCTTGTCTCCCCGGGGCAGAGCTTCTGCTCTCAGAAATATGAACAGGACTTGATCTCTGTTATCATTAGTCAGTGTGTGTACGTTTGTCAGTTAGAGTTCATCATAAGATATAATTAACCTCTCTGTCTGTGAGAGAGAAACAAATAGTAACCTAACCCTGAAGCTATGGTTTTACACATCCAATATCTCCCTGCATATCTATTGTCTAATCATTAAAATTATGGTGGTGGTGTTCAGTCAGAGCCACCCCCTTTCAGTTTACCACCACATCTGCTGTAAAATTCACATTTCTATTGTATTCACGCAGACAATAAGTTAGAGCAAAAAGTTCCCCATAATGTCATTAGTTAATTCCCTGACTTCGGCCCAGCCTGAACCCAGCTGTTTTCATATTTGTTTGTTTGTCCTGTTTGTTTTTTCCAAAACAAATTCTAACACTTAATCCATTCCATTTAGCCTGAGCCTTGGTCCGAAGCGACTGAGCTGTCACAATGAATTTCAGTGAGTTAAACAAGATAAACTATTGCTATTTTCCCCCCACATTGCTGGAGGTTTAATCAAAACACAGTGGATTTGGTTTGCTAATTCACCATGGTTACCATTAGAGAACTAACCATGGCTGTCTCAAACAACACGCTACTCCCCATAGAGACTACTACATGTGTAGAATCTTAATTTGACCAGTTTCTCACAGCAGGAAAATACTCCTAGAGCAACAGGAAATTTGAATTATTGTTTGGATTATAATTAATGGACATTTTTGTAAGGCCAATTCAGATCCTACAAAAACTTTTCTTTTACTTTTTCAGTACATTACAATTGTGAGAACAGCTATATAATATTCAACAGAAGACCATTTACTTTCATTATGTACTGTTTTTTTTAAATATTGTTATTGTCTGCAAACCGACTAAGCAGCTATTCCCAGAGGTTCCAGTGACATGTAATGTTTAGCATCTCTATGGTCTACTATCTCTCAGACACTCTGAACGGAAGGTCAACAACTCCATCAGCACACAGATTACTTAACTAAACAGGACACATTTACAACGAAATGAAGTTAGTGAAGAAATAACAACTTAAATGTCTTGCCTTACCTAGCCTAATCTAAGTACCGTAAGATAAAAGATACAACTGAGTACCACTATATAAATGATTGAAGTAGGAAATTCACAGCAACTTTAAATCACTGTCACCACGGCAACAGCTCCGCCCACAACCAGGACACCTACAGCACCTGATGTCACAGGAAGGCCAAAAAGATCATCAAGGATATCGACCGCCCGAGCCTCTTCTTGTTCACCCCGCTATCGTCCACAAGTCAGTACAGGTGCATCAAAGCTGGTACCAAGAGATGGAAAAACGGCTTCTATCTCAAGGCCATTAGACTGTTAAAAAAGCCATCTCTAACCGGCTACCACCCGGTTGCTCAACCCTGCACCTCAGAGGCTGCTGCCCTATATATATAGACATGGAACTCTAGTCACTTTAATTAATAATGTTTACATACTGCTTTACTCATTTCATATGTATATACTGTATTCTACCGTATTTTCATCAATGACACTCCGACATTGCTCGTTCTCATATTTATACATTTCCTAATTCCATTCTTTTACTTTTAGATTTGTGTGTATTGTTGTGAATTGTTAGATACTACTGCACTGTTGGAGCTAGGAACACAAGCCTTTAGCTACACCCACAATAACATCTGCTAAATAAAATAGAAACGTCCCTTTTTCAGGACCATGTATTTCAAAGATAATTTGTAAAAATCCAAATAACTTCACAGATCTTCATTGTAAAGTGTTTAAACACTGTTTCCCATGCTTGTTCAATGAACCATAAACAATTAATGAACATGCACCTGTGGAACGGTCGTTAAGACACTAACAGCTTACAGACGGTAGGCAGTCCTTCGTCTTGTCGTGTCCCATGTACAGTGGGGAGAACAAGTATTTGAAACACTGCCGATCTTGCAGGTTTTCCTACTTACAAAGCATATAGAGGTCTGTAATTTTTAGCATAGGTACACTTCAACTGTGAGAGACAGATTCTAAAACAAAAATCCAGAAAATCACATTGTATGATTTTTAAGTAATTAATTTGCATTTTATTGCATGACATAAGTATTTGATACATCAGAAAAAGATAACTTAATATTTGGTGCAGAAACCTTTGTTTGCAATTACAGAGATCATATGTTTCCTGTAGTTCTTGACCAGGTTTGCACACACTGCAGCAGGAATTTTGGCCCACAGTTTTGTGTCTAGGGTTTTGAAAAATGACATCAAGGTTCCCGAAATTAGTGCCAAAGTGATTGTAAAAAACTGTATGTCTTCCCCATGTTCCAGACCTCACCTATCTCTACTAAGTAGAGAGTGGGAGTTAAGCCTTCCCCATGAACCAAACAAGTGTGCTTGTATAATCCCTTAATAGATCATTGCTTGAAAAACGATAGTACTGTTTGTCCGTCTTGAGACGCCATAGCCAGAATACACTTCCTCAAAATAGCCAGAATTAATCTAAGATAACTTTAAGAATTGTGTCATTAATTTTGATGTTTTTGCAGATGAGATCTTAGCTGCTTAAATATACATCTAACTAAGATGTTTGGTGCTGTATTTCTCAAGTACAAATATGTGAATGAAAACAATTTGTCTCGTTGAATGGCAACAAACACTTACTTGAAGAAGCTCTGCTGTTGACCAATCATCAATGAAGGGGCATAGACTTCGGCTACCGACTTCGGCTTATTTCGAGAATTACATTTTTGTCTACACAAACAGCCGAGAACAAACAAAAAACATCACAAAATGTCATCACAATACACTACCGTTCAAAAGTTCGGGGTCACTTAGAAATGTCCTTGTTTTTGAAGGAAAAGCACATTTTTTGGTCCATTAAAATAACATCAAATTGATCAGAAATACAGTGTAGACATTGTTAATGTTTTAAGTTACCATTGTAGCTGGAAATGGCAGATTGTTTTTATTGAATATCTACATAGGCGTACAGAGGCCCATTATCAGCAACCATCACTCCTGTGTTCCAATGGCTCATTGTGTTAACTAATCCAAGTTTATAATTTGAAAAAGCTAATTGATCATTAGAAAACCGTTTTGCAATTATGTTAGCACAGCTGAAAACTGTTGTTCTGATTATAGAATCAATAGAACTGTCCTTCTTTAGACTAGTTGAGCACTGGAACATTCGATTACAGGCTTTAAATGGCCAGAAAGAAAGAACTATTCTGAAACTCATCAGTCTATGAAGGCTATTCAATGCGAGAAATTGCAAAGACACTGAAGATCTCGTACAACGCTGTGTACTACTTCCTTCACAGAACAGTGCAATCTGGCTTTAATTAGAATAGAAAGAGGAGTGGGAGGCCCCGGTGCACAACTGAGCAAGAGGACAAGTACATTAGAGAGTCTAGTTTGAGAAACAGGCACCTCACAAGTCCTCAACTGGCAGCTTCATTAAATAGTATCCGCAAAACACCAGTCTCAACATCAACAGTGAAGAGGTGAATCCAGTATGCTGGCCTTCTAGGCAGAGTTGCAAAGAAAAGCCATATCTCAGACTGGCCAATTAAAATAAAAGATTAACATGGGCAAAAGAACACAGACACTGGACAGAGGAAGATTGGAAAAAAAGTGTTATGAACAGACAAATTTGAGTTTGAGGTTTGAGGTGTTCGGATCACAAAGAAGAACATTCGTGGGACGCAGAAGAAATGAAAATATGCTGGAGGAGTGCTTGACGCCACCTGTCAAGCATGGTGGAGGCAATGTGATGGTCTGGGGGTGCTTTGGTGGTGGTAAAGTGGGAGATTTTGTACAGGGTAACAGGGATCTTGAAGAATGAAGGCTATCACTCTATTTGCAACGCCATGCAATACCAGGACGAAGCACAGCTCCAAACTATGACGCTCCAAACCCAAAGCACAGCTCCAAACTATGAAGCTCCAAACCAAAAGCACAGCTCCAAACTATGAAGCTCCAAACTATGCAAGAACTATTTAGGGAAGAAGCAGTCAGCTGGTATTCTGTCTATAATGTAGTACAGTCACCGGATCTCAACCTTGACGGTATTGTGTATGCACAAACTGTTCCGAAATGTTTTGGATTGGAAGCATACATTCAGAATATGTGAGGTAAACATTCAGAACTGGTGAGGTACAAGAATAGATGTTTTTCCATGACAAAAACAACAACAGGTTTGGTAAAAACCTTGATCTTTAGAGTATATCTCTTGTAAAATAATAACTCAATGAGCAGAACTGTTTTCTTTGTGAAAATACAGAGATGTTTAGCCTCAGACTTATATGATAGAAACAATCTCCTATTACAACACACACACACACACACACACACACACACACACACACACACACACACACACACACACACACACACACACACACACACACACACACACACACACACACACACACACACACACACAAACTCACACAAACGAAAACTCATACACACAAAGACACACAAACACAAACACACACACACACACACACACACACACACACACACACACACACACACACACACACACACACACACACACACACACACACACACACACACAAACTCATACACACAAAGACACACAAACACAAACACACACACACACACACACACACACAAACACACACACACACACACACAAACTCACACAAACACAAACTCATACACACAAAGACACACAAACACAAACACACACACACAAACACAAACTCATACACACAAAGACACACAAACACACACAACCTTAGACACACACACACACACACACAAACGCGTGCACACACACTGATACAATGGCTCCAAGTAAAGGTTTCACTGGAGGAACAGCAGCATCATGACGTAATGAGAGATGTGTGGAGGAGTGAGAAAAGAAAGGAAATTAGAAAGAAAAGTGCTGTTGAAAAGAGAATTGTTTTCAAGGTTTTGGTAGGTGTGTGTGTGTGTTTGTTTGTGCCGGTGTGTGTGTGTTTGTGCGTGTGTGTGCGCGCGTGTGTGTGTGTTTGTGGTGAGCAGACAGAACTGACATTGTCAGTCCATGCAGAATGTAACATCGTCCTCTAGTCTGACTGAGGTTTGAGTCTCTCACGCTCCTGTCACATCCCAGCAGAGTTAAACGAGTCACAATCTCAACTCTCCTACTGACTTAAGTGGGATCAGTGAGTGACAGGTCAGGGAACAGGAACTTTCACACACACACACACACACACACACACACACACACACACACACACACACACACACACACACACACACACACACACACACACACACACACACACACACACACACACACACACACACACACACAAACAACGTGAGCCTGGGCACACAGCATTGTCAGTGTCACCTCTCTCTGTCCCTCTGAGCCCCTGGCTGCATTCAGAGGCTGACTAAAATGGCACTGATGGAATGAGGGACAGAGGGACAGACGAAGAGAGGGACTGAGTGTCTGACGGACAGAGGAAGAGAGGGACTGAGGGTCTGAGGGAGCGAGGAATAGAGGGACAGATGGACAGAGGGTCTGAGTGACAGAGGATGAGAGGGACTGAGGGTCTGAGGGACAGAGGGGCAGTGACAGGTGGGCAAGAGTGTAAACTTTACAATAAAGAAGCTTTTACGTTTGAGCCATGACCAATTCATGCGATAGAAATGGCATAAGAAATGGCATATCTCTTTCTAAATTATCTTTGAGAAATAAAATAAATCAGCAAATTATGGAGGTACCTCGAGCATTGGTCGCTTGGAGTCAAACACTTGTCCTTACATTCTAGGCATGGCTCTCAGACCCTGTTCCTGGAGAGCTACCTTAATGTAGGTTTTCACTCCAACCCCAGTGGTAACGAACCTGATTCAGCTCATCATCCAGCTAATTGTTTAATCAGATCCGCTAGATTAGGGTTAGAGTGATAACCTGCAGGACGATGGTTCTCAAGGAACGGGGTTGGAGAGCCCTGCACTAAGAGGTCCAAACAAAGTTGCTATTCAACTGAAGACAGTTGGAAAAACAGTGAAACTACTTTTTTAGTTTTTAGACTCTAGGCACCATCTTTCAGGTCTCAACCCTCTGATCTACAAAGTAGTGGGAAAGAGAGAGAGGAGGGGTCGGGGGTCGGGGGAGACGATGACAAACAGGTTGTTGTGACAAATGAACACAGATGTATTTTTAGCTGTTTTGGTTTGACTTTCTGCCTCTCTCTCTCTGACTCTCTCTCTCTGACTCTTTGCTGTTGCTCTTTTTGTGGTGATGCTTGATGCATTGAAGTGTGACGAGAGTGTGATGTGAAAAAGTCAGAAAGAGAGAGGCAGAGAGAGAGAGAGAAAGAGAGAGTGAGCAAGAAACAGAGAGATGGAGAGAGATAGAGAGAGAACAAGAAAGAGAGAGATGTAGAGAGAGTGCACAAGATAGAGAGATGGAGCAAGAAAGAGAGAGAGGGAGGGAGAGAGAAAAAAGAGAGTGAGAAAGAAAGAGAGAGTGAGAGGGGAAGAGCTAGAAAGAGAGTGTGAGAAAGGGAGAGAGAGAGATAAAGAAAGAACAAAAGAAAGAAAGAACGAAAGAAAGAAAGAAAGAAAGAGAAAGTGGTATAGAGTGAGAGGTATAGAGTGAGAGGTATAGAGTGAGAGGTATAGAGTGAGAGGAATAGAGTGAGAACAAGGGAGAGGTATAGAGTGAGAGGCATAGAGTGAGAGGCATAGAGTGAGAGGCATAGAGTGAGAGGTATAGAGTGAGAGGTATAGAGTGAGAGGAATAGAGTGAGAACAAGGGAGAGGTATAGAGTGAGAGGCATAGAGTGAGAGGCATAGAGTGAGAGGCATAGAGTGAGAGGCATAGAGTGAGAGGTATAGAGTGAGAGGCATAGAGTGAGAGGTGTAGAGTGAGAGGCATAGAGTGAGAAAAAGGGAGAGGTATAGAGTGGGAGGTATAGAGTGAGATGTATAGAGTGAGAGGCATAGAGTGAGAGGTATAGAGTGAGAGGTATAGAATGAGAGGCATAGAGTGAGAGGTGTAGAGTGAGCGGTATAGCGTGAGAGGTATAGAGTGAGATGTATATAGTGAGAGGAATAGAGTGAGAACAAGGGAGAGGTATAGAGTGAGAGGTATAGAGTGAGAGGTATAGAGTGAGATGTATAGAGTGAGAGGCATAGAGTGAGAGGCATAGAGTGAGAGGTATAGAGGGAGAGGTATAGAGTGAGATGCATAGAGCGAGAGGTATAGAGTGAGAGGTATAGAGTGAGAGGTATAGAATGAGAGGCATAGAGTGAGAGGTGTAGAGTGAGAGGTATAGCGTGAGAGGTATAGAGTGAGATGTATATAGTGAGAGGAATAGAGTGAGAACAAGGGAGAGGTATAGAGTGAGAGGCATAGAATGAGAGGCATAGAGTGAGAGGCATAGAGTGAGAGGCATAGAGTGAGAGGTATAGAGTGAGAGGCATAGAGTGAGAGGCATAGAGTGAGAAAAAGGGAGAGGTATAGAGTGGGAGGCATAGAGTGAGAGGTATAGAGTGAGAGGTATAGAATGAGAGGCATAGAGTGAGAGGTATAGAGTGAGATGTATATAGTGAGAGGAATAGAGTGAGAACAAGGGAGAGGTATAGAGTGAGAGGTATAGAGTGAGATGTATAGAGTGAGAGGCATAGAGTGAGAGGCATAGAGTGAGAGGTGTAGAGTGAGAGGCATAGATTGAGAGGCATAGAGTGAGAGGTATAGAGGGAGAGGTATAGAGTGAGATGCATAGAGCGAGAGGTATAGAGTGAGAGGTATAGAGTGAGAGGCATAGATTGAGAGGTATAGAGTGAGATGTATAGAGTGAGAGGCATAGAGTGAGAGGCATAGATTGAGAGGCATAGAGTGAGAGGTATAGAGGGAGAGGTATAGAGTGAGATGCATAGAGCGAGAGGTATAGAGTGAGAGGTATAGAGTGAGAGGCATAGATTGAGAGGTATAGAGTGAGATGTATAGAGTGAGAGGCATAGAGTGAGAGGCATAGATTGAGAGGCATAGAGTGAGAGGTATAGAGGGAGAGGTATAGAGTGAGATGCATAGAGCGAGAGGTATAGAGTGAGAGGTATAGAGTGAGAGGCATAGAGTGAGAGGCATAGAGTGAGCGGTCTAGAGTGACCTGCTTCGATAGAGCCTGGTGTTCAGGGAAGAGAGGAGAGGAGAGGAGTAGGAGAGGAAGAGGAAAAGGAGGAGGAAGAGAATGCAGGAGATAAGGAGGGAGATGAGGAAGGAGGGCACTTGAAGTGAGACTCCCCATCTGCAGTTTTAAGACTTGGTAGGAAAATCCATCCATCGACACCCTGCTGCTTTTTGTAGTTTTTACTTTGATTACCTGGAGAGAGAAGAGAGGAGACGAAGAGGATGAGAGGAGGAGAGAAGAGGAGAGAGAAGGAACATCAAATTAGCTGCTGGAGTGTCTCTGTCTCAAACCAGACTGTATCAGTCAATATGCCAGCTCAGTACCACAGGACTGTCTGGCTAACAGTACATCTTAGCGTTTACAAAACTTCACCTCAGTCTTGTACCACAATACCACACTTCTGCATTGTCTATGGCTGACTTTCCTTCTCTCCCTCTATGTCTCCTCCTCTCCCTCTACAGTGGGTATCAGAAGTACTTACCCCCCTTTGAATATTGTCACATATTGTTGCATGGCAAAGTGGGATTGAAATGAATCTAGTTGTGACGAAGGCCATGCAGCCGAAACGCGTCGGATTTTTAAAACTTTGTTTCTATTGAACATGCCATACTAATAAAGGCATTTTAATTAATTATATGAAGAGTGCCTTGGTCCTCTTTTCTTTTTCATTACCAATTTACACCTTTTACCAAAGAGCACCTTCTGTCTACCATAATTTACCTTTGTGTACCTTAGTAGCGCTTTCTACTGAATCTAGTTGTGATTTGATCTGCACAAATTACTCCATAATGTCAAAGTGAAGATTTTATTTGACAAATATTAATTAATTAATGCACATTTGATAACTAAAATATTGTTGTTGCAAAAGTATTCACCCCTTTGGTTTAGGCAAGTCTAAATCGGTTCAAGAGTTAAATTTGGCTTAACAAATCACATGGACTTGGACTCAAGTGGAGGCTGGTGGGAGGATGGGCTCATTGTAATGCCTGGAATGGATTATTTGGAACAGAGTCAAACATGTAATGAAATTGCAGGGCGCCAAATTCAATCAACAGAAATCTCATAATTCAAATTTCTCAAACATACAAGTATTAGACACCATTTTAAAGATAAACTTCTCGTTAATCCAACCACAGTGTCCGATTTCGAAAAGGTTTTTTGGCGAAAGCAGAACATATCATTATGTTAGGTCAGCAACTAGTCACAGAAAGCAGACAGCAATTTTCCAACCAAAGAAAGGAGTCACAAATAGCAGAAATAGAGATAAAATGAATCCCTAACCTTTGATATTCTTCATCAGATGACACTCCCGGGACAACGTGTTACACAATACATGTATGTTTTGTTCGATCAAGTTCATATTTATATCCAAAAACCTCAGTTTACATTTGTATTTGCCTCCAAAACATATAGTGAATTTGCACAGAGCCACATCAATTTACAGAAATACTCACAATAAACATTGATAAAAGATACAAGTTTTATTCACAGAATTAAAGATATACTTCTCCTTAATCAGATTATTGAAATTTTTTCGGGAGTTTTGCCGTGTTCCGTTCTCTGAGTTTGTTGACGATGGAGAGATTCGCGCCATTTGGCAAGTGTGCTTGCTAAATCGAGAGGGAAAAAGGCCGTTCTAAAACCAAACAACGATTGTTCTGGACAAAGGACCCCTTGTACAACATTCTGATGGAAGTAGGACCCATTTTATGATGTTATTTCATATATCTGTCGTACATGTGAACTAGTCGTTTGCGCCCAGAGTTTGGGCACTCTCTCGCTATACCTAAGCTGGATGTCGTAATGAAGTTATTTTTAGAATTCTAACACGCCGATTGCATTAAGAACTAGTGTATCTATCATTTCCTATACAACATGTATTTTTTAGTTATGTTTATGAATAGTTATTTGGTCAGAATATGTGTGTCAGAAAAAGTGTCAGAAAAATATCCGGACGTTGTGGGAAAAAGATGCTACGCTAGCACAATGTATAACCACTGATTTCAGCTCTAAATATGCACATTTTCGAACAAAACATAAGTGTATGTATAACCTGATGTTATAGGACTGTCATCTGATGAAGCTTATCAAGGTTAGTCCAAAAATATATATTTATTTTGCTGGTTTATTCGCTATCGCTAACGTGCCTATTGCTATCGCTAACGTGCCTTGATGAATGAATGCGGTAGTGTGGTAGGCTATTGTAGTAAGCTAATATAATGCTATATTGTGTTTTCGCTGTAAAACACTTAAAAAATCGGAAATATTGGCTGGATTCACAAGATGTTTGTCTTTAATTTGCTGTACACCATCGATTTTTCAGAAATGTTTTATGATGAGTATTTAGGTATTTGACGTTGGTGTCTGTAATTACTCTGGCTGCTTCGGTCCTATTTGTGACGGTAGCTGTGATGGTAGCTGCAATGTAAAACTGATTTATACCTCAAATATGCACATTTTTCGAACAAAACATAGATTTATTGTATAACAAGTTATAAGACTGTCATCTGATGAAGTTGTTTCTTGGTTAGTTTGGTTGGTTCTTGGTTAGTTAGGTTGGCTTTGTGCATGCTACCTGTGCTGTGAAAAATGTCTGTCCTTTTTTGTATTTGGTGGTGAGCTAACATAAATATATGTGGTGTTTTCGCTGTAAAACATTAAAAAAATCGGACATGTTGACTGGATTCACAAGATGTGTATCTTTCATTTGCTGTATTGGACTTGTTAATGTGTGAAAGTTAAATATTTCTAAAAAATATCTTTTGAATTTCGCGCTCTGCCTTTTCAGTGGAATGTGGGAGGAGTTCCGCTAGCGGAACGCCAGAGCCAGACAGGTTAAACTATATTGAAAAAACATACTTTACGATGATATTGTCACATGTATCAAATAAAATCAAAGCCGGAGATAGTAGTCGCCCATAACGACAGCTTTTCAGAAGGCAATCCCCGGTTCCTTCTCGCGCCTTCCTGAAAACAGGAAATAGGTGACACGTCATTCCAAGAGGATTTATTCCACCTCAGACCAAGATAAACACTTCATTTCTTCTCTCACTGCCTCTTGACATCCAGGGGAAGGTGTATGACGTGCATGTATACGAATACGTATCATGCCCATTTATAGGCAGGACCTAGAACAGAGCATAGTTTTCAGACTTTCCACTTCCTGGTCAGGAAGTTTGTGCCAAATGAGTTCTGTTTTACTCACAGATATAATTCAAACGGTTTTAGAAACTAAAGAATGTTTTCTATCCAATAGTAATAATAATATGCATATTGTACGAGCAAGAATTGAGTACGAGGCCGTTTTAAATGGGCACCTTTTATCAGAGCTACTCAATACTGCCCCTGCAGCCAGAAGAAGTTAACCTGTTGAGGCTGGGGGCGCTGTTGTCACTATTTATGCTAATCGTGTAATTTTTGAAATGGCTTCCCACAAAATTCTTGATCGTACAATATGCATATTATTATTATTATTGGATAGAAAACAGTCTATAGTTTCTATAGGAGTTGAAATTTTGTCTCTAAGTGGAACAGAAGTCATTCTACAGCAATTTCCCTGACATGGAGTCAGATTTCAGAAATTTTGGCCCCTGATCTGGAGTCAGTTAAAAGGCCGCAGTTATTGCTATGAGTATACGGACACTGCTTACGTCTTCCCCTGGATGCCTTTACGTGATGACGATTTGAATGGGGTCGATTGCGCGTTCACAGGCACTACAAATTAAAAAACCCTGTAGCTAGGAACTCTTTTCTTGCTGCGTAATGCGCCTGGAGGACATCGACCCGCACTTGTTCCAAGCATTAGTGGAGGGAGTAATATTACTCTGGTCATGTTTCTACTCGTTATGGGAGTTAAAAACATCATAAGGTAGTTAATTTAAAGCGTTTTATAGCAATTTATATCCGTTTAGTGCGATTTTGGGACATTTATTTCTGAAACGCTGTGAATTGCTGGGCACGCTTCCAGTTCATCCCGAACGCAGTTGGCATTTCCACATGGCAAGAGGACAGCTTTCCACCAAAAGACGATTAGACCCAAGAAAGGATCCTTTGCCCAAGATACTGATGGAAGAACAGCTCAAAGTAGGACATTTTTATTATGATAAATCGTGTTTCTGTCGAAAAATGTTAGTGGCTTAGGACGCCATGTTTTTTGACGTAGGTTCGCTTGGCGCAAACTGTATTGAAAAGTAAGGATAATTTAAAAAATGTAATTCCGCGATTGTATTAAGAATTAAATTGTCTATCAATCCCTGTCCACCCTATATTTTTTAGTCACGTTCATGAGTATTTATGTATAAGAGTAGATCACTGTCTAATATGGTGCACGGACATTTTCTCACCAGCTGGGCTACATTTCACATTGTCTAACCATGATTTTGGTGGCTAAATATGCACATTTTCGAACAAACTGTATATGTATGTTGTAATGTGATGTTACAGGGGTGTCATCTGAAGAATTCTGAGAAGGTTAGTGAAAAAAATAATATATTTTGGCGATGTTGACGTTATCGCTCACTTTGGCTAGAATCAATGCTGGGCTGCTATGTGCTATGTGCTATGCTAATATAACAATTTATTGTGTTTTCGCTGTAAGACACTTAGAAAATCTGA
>NC_074697.1:7112743-7207743 GCF_029448725.1 Salvelinus fontinalis
TGTATCTCTCCTCTCTCCTGTCTATATCCTATCTCCTGTCTCTCTCCTCTCTCCTGTCTCTCTCCTATCCACTGTATCTCTCCTCTCTCCTGTCTCTCTCCTATCTACTGTATCTCTCCTCTCTCCTGTCTCTCTCCTATCTCCTGTCTCTCTCGTCTTTCCTGTCTCTCTCTCGTCTCTCCACTCTATCATCACTCTCGTCTCTCCTGTCTCTCTCCTGTCTCTCCTGTCTCTCTCCTATCTCCTGTCTCTCTCGTCTCTCCTGTCTCTCTCGTCTCTCCTGTCTCTCTCCTGTCTCTCCTGTCTCTCTTGTCTTTCCTCTCTCTACTGTCTCCTGTCTCTCCTCTCTCCTGTCTCTCTCCTCTTTTCTGTCTCTCTCCTCTCTCTCTCCTGTCTCTCTTGTCACTATCTTGTCACTATCCTGTCTTTCTCGTCTCTCCTGTCTCTCTCGTCTCTCCCGTCTCTCTCCCGTCTCTCTCCCATCTCTCTCCCGTCTCTCCTCTTAATCCTGTCTCTCTCATCTCTCCTGTCTCTCCTCTCAATCCTGTCTCTCCTGTCTCTCTCCCGTCTCTCTTGTCACTCTCCTGTCTCTCCCGTCTCTCTCCCGTCTCTCCCCTGTCTCTCTCCTGTCTCTCCTGTCTCTCTCTTGTCTCTCCTGTCTCTCTCGTCTCTCCTCTCTCTACTGTCTCTCCTCTCTCCTGTCTCTCTCCTCGTTCCTGTCTCTCATCTCTCTTGTCTCTCCTCTCTCTCTCCTGTCTCTCTTGTCACTATCCTGTCACTATCCTGTCTCTCTCATCTCTCCTGTCTTTTTCGTCTCTCCTGTCTCTCTCCCGTCTCTCTCCCATCTCTCTCCCGTCTCTGCTCTCAATCCTGTCTCTCTCATCTCTCCTGTCTCTCCTCTCAATCCTGTCTCTCTCCTGTCTCTCCCGTCTCTCTCCAGTCTCTCTCCCGTCTCTCTCCTGTCTCTCTCCTGTCTCTATCCTGTCTTTCCTGTCTCTCTGCTGATAAAGGTTCAGATCATCAACATGAATGAAGCACCACTGCCATCTACTGTCTGAGTCTCTCTTTGTTCTCGTTCTCACGCTGTCTTCTCTCTTCATCCACTGTCCTCAGCAGCAGCTGAGAGAAGATCTGATACAAGCAATATACACTGAGTGTACAAAACAGTAAGAACACCTTCCTAATATTAAGTTGTACCCCCCGCCCCTTCTCCCTTTTGCCCTCAGAACAGCCTCATTTTGTCAGGGCATTGACTCTACAAGGTGTTGCAAGCATTCCACAGGGACTCTGATGCTTCCCACAAGGGAAACTGTTGAGCGAGAAACCCTGCAGTCTTGCCGTTCCTGACACAAAGTGATGCGCCTGGCACCTACTAACATTCCTCGTTCAAAGGCACTTTAATCTTTTGTCTTGCCCAATCACCCTCTGAATGGCACATATACACAATCCATGTCTCAATTGTCTCAAGTCTTAAAAATCCTTCTTTAACCTGTCACCTCCCCTTCATCTACACTGATTGAAGTGGATTTAAGGTGACGTCACACACACACAGGCATAAACAAACACACACACTTAAACACACACACTTAAGCACACACATACTTAAACACACAAACTTAAACATACACACACTTAAGCACACACACACTTAAACCCACACACACTTAAGCACACACACACTTAAACACACACACAAACACATATTTCTATATTCACATATGTCTTCTATTTATCTGGATCGTTCTCCAGATGTTTTTGTGATGGGTTATCTTAGCCTTGCAGCGGTAAAGATGTTCTTTGTTTATAGAAAAATTAAATAATAAAGATAGCTTTTTGAAGCTTGAGTGAGACATAGAGAGAGAAGAAGAAGAAGACAGAAAGAGAAGAGAGAGAGAGAGAATATACACTGCTCAAAAAAATAAAGGGAACACTTAAACAACACAATGTAACTCCAAGTCAATCACACTTCTGTGAAATCAAACTGTCCACTTAGGAAGCAACACTGATTGACAATAAATTTCACATGCTGTTATGCAAATGGAATAGACAAAAGGTGGAAATTATAGGCAATAAGCAAGACACCCCCAAAAAAGGAGTGATTCTGCAGGTGGTGAACACAGACCACTTCTCAGTTCCTATGCTTCCTGGATGATGTTTTGGTCACTTTTGAATGCTGGCGGTGCTCTTACTCTAGTGGTAGCATGAGACGGAGTCTACAACCCACACAAGTGGCTCAGGTAGTGCAGTTCATCCAGGATGGCACATCAATGCGAGCTGTGGCAAAAAGGTTTGCTGTGTCTGTCAGCGTAGTGTCCAGAGCATGGAGGCGCTACCAGGAGACAGGCCAGTACATCAGGAGACGTGGAGGAGGCCGTAGGAGGGCAACACCCCAGCAGCAGGACCACTACCTCCGCGAGAGAGAGAGAGAGAGAGCAATTCAATTCAGGAAGAGAAAGAGAAGAAGAGAGAGAGAGAGCAATTCAATTCAGAAAGAGAAAGAGAAGAAGAGAGAGAGAGAAGAAGAAGAGAGAGAAGAAGAAGAAGAGAAGGAGAGAGAGAGAGAAAAATAGATTGTCATGCCTATGGCCCCTGTTGTTGAAGTAAGATATGTTCCTCTAGCCCTACAATAGCATCGTTCCATCTGAACCCTCAGTTAAAGAGCTGTGACACATATGGTTTATTTCTTCAATAACAGAAGAAAAGACGGATGTCTTGGTCTCACATCGTCTTTGATATGTTAATAAAACATTTTAGACTTCTTTGTCTGACAGCTCTTTGGTTTCAGAGTGTATGTGTGTGTGATTGTGTGTGATTGTGTGTGATTGTGTGTGTGTGTGTGTGTGTGTGTGTGTGTGTGTGTGTGTGTGTGTGTGTGTGTGTGTGTGTGTGTGTGTGTGTGTGTGTGTGTGTGTGTGTGTGTGTGCCTGCGTGTGTGTGTCCCTGTGTGTGTGCCTGTGTGTGTGTGCCTGCGTGTGTGTGTGCTTGCGTGTGTGTGCCTGTGTGTGTGCGGTTGTTAGGAGGTGAGTGGCCAAAGTCATGTTTACACTTTCAATGAAGGGCCTGTCATAACTGTTAGCCTAAAGGAAAGAAAGCAATTTGCAAACTGACACTTGGTGACAGAAACAAAAACACAAGCGAACACACATACACACACACACACAAACATTGAGTCAGAATTTTCACACATACACTCAGACAAATGCTTATGTACATTCCCTTATACAGTCCCTGACACTCACAAATACACACACATGCACAGACAAAAACAAGTTATGTATTAGAATGCAAATTAGCGTTTGATTTGAAGCTTGGGATTCGCCGCAGGTTGCCCACTTAAAAAGCCATGCCTCAAAAACTCTCCATCTCAGGTGCAAGTAGCAGCCAGGTCACCAGTGATACAAGTCAGTATTCGACGTCCATCCACGTCTGAGGACGTCGGGAGATGAGGTGGAAACCAGCCACTAGGGGCACCAGTAAGTGCTGTTACCTTCGAGTAGGTTTCGGTTTTGCTAGGATGTTGTGGACGGGGATGGTGGCTTAGCATATGCATCTGATTCTAAAGGTTGCAAGTTCAAATCCAGTAATAGAAAGTTGTTTTTGAGATGTTTGTTTTAAGCCTATCCCAAAACTTAACCCTAACCTTAAAAATTCAGAAGTAATAGCCTAAACACTTTGAGATTTGATGTTTGCTATAACTTCTAAATTTGACATTTGAGAAACATGGATGAAAGTCTAATTCTGACATGAGACTGAGAGCTAGTTGACAAGGAGACACTCTTCCTCTTTCTCTCAGACTCACAAACAGACCAACATTGTAACACAAGACATCACAATCCCTTCTCATCTTTATCAAAGACTGACAGAGAGAGAGAGACAGAGAGAGGAAGAGAGAGAGGAGATAGACAGAGAGAGAGGAAGAGAGAGACAGCGAGAGGAAGAGAGAGACAGAGAAAGAGGAAGAGAGAGGAAGAGAGAGAGGAAGATAGAGAGGAATATAGACAGAGAGAGGAAGAGAGAGACAGAGAGAGGTAGAGAGAGAGAGATAGGAAGAGAGAGAGGAAGAGAGAGAGGAAGAAAGAGGAAGAGAGAGAGGAATATCTACAGAGAAGAGAGGAAGAGAGAGAGACAGAGGAAGAGAGGAAGTGAGAGAGGAAGAGAGAAAGGAAGATAGAGACAGAGAGAGAGGAAGACAGAGGAATAGAGAGGAAGAGATAGGAAGAGAGAGAGGAAGATAGAGACAGAAAGGAAGAGAGACACAGAGAGAGACAGTGGGTGAATGCAAGCATTTCGCAAGACTGTGCCTCAAATACTAATGTCTACCTGGCCCACCACTCCACCCTGGACTTGAACAGCCTTTACAACCATGTTCATCTCTACACGGCAGCAATCCCAACTTTTTTCTGGACCCTGAAGGACGTCACCCTCAACCGTAGCCCCAGTAGCTCACACAGGAGCAACAGAGCAACAGACGCCCCTCCCAGGCCAGCGAGGCACGCTTCCAGACCTGCAAGACCCCTCCTGAAGGACCTACACCCAGACCACAGCATCACCAGCACCACCCCAACCAGCTGAGACCACCCCAAGCAAACCCTGGCCACACCCTATATAGGCCCCCCATATCAGACCTATGCCCCTTCTGCCCACCCCATTTCCCCTGCGGCAAGGACCTCAACATGACAGCAAGACATATGCCCAGGCCTTGAGAAGAACAACAGGCCCAACCCCCACTATTACACCCGCCCAAGCCCCCTCCTGCGACCTAAGAGGTGTGTATCAGATGCTCAACATGCTCTGCTCACACCTACTGTGATGGTCTGGGACTAAACCACACAAAAAGAACACCAGACACGATAGAACACAAAGCTTTTACTATCTCATCCTGGAATATACAAGGTCTGAGGTCATCTGCCTTTGGCCTAAAGAGCAGGAACCCAGACTTCATCAAAGAAATTGGAAATACTGACGTTTTCATCCTACAAGAAACATGGTATAAAGGAGACGGACCAACTGGTTGCCCTCTAGGTTACAGAGAGCTGGTAGTCCCATCCACCAAACTACCAGGTGTGAAACAGGGAAGAGACTCAGAGGTATGCTAATTTGGTATAGAGCTGACCTAACCCACTCTATTTAATTAGTTATAACGGGAACATTTTACATCTGGCTAGAAATTTATAAGGAAATTATTTCAACAGAGAAAAATGTCCTCATGTGTGCTACCTATATCCCCCCAATAGAATCACCATACTTTTAACGATGATAGCTACTCCATCCTAGAGGGAGAAATCAATAATTTCCAGGCTCAGGGACATGTACTAGTCTGTGACGACCTAAATGCCAGAACTGGACAAGAACCCGACACTCTCAGCACACGGGGGGGGGGGGAAACACCTACCTGGAGGTGACAGCATTACCTCCCCCATATGCCCATCTAGACACAACTACGACAACAAAACAAAAACGGGTCACAAATCCTGCAGCTCTGTCGGACACTGGGTATGTACATAGTCAATGGTAGACTTCGAGGGGACTCCTATGGTAGGTACACATATAACTCTGTTACACGCTGGGTATGTACATAGTCAATGGTAGGCTTCGAAGGGAATCCTATGGTAGGTACACCTATAGCCCATCTCTTGGCAGTAGTACTGTAGACTACTTTATCACTGACCTCAACCCAGAGTCTCTCAGAGTGTTCACAGTCAGTCCACTGACACCCCTATCAGACAGTCTACCTGAACAGAGCAATACTCAATCATGAGGCATCAAAGCCAAAGGAACTGAGTAATATTCAGAAATGCTATAGATGGAAGGAATGTAGTGTGGAAATCTACCAAAAACAATTAGACAACAACAAATTCAATCCCTTCTAGACAACTTCCTGGACAAAATGTTTCACTGTAATAGTGAAGGTGTAAACCTGGCAGTAGAAAATCTAAACAGTATATTTGACTTCTCAGCTTCCCTATCAAATCTACACATTTCAAGCAAACAACCTAAGAAACAACAATGACAGAATGATGGCTGCCATTTTATTGGTTCTTTAACCAACCATGCTATTTTATTGGTTCTTTAACTTCTACTTGGTCACAATCCCGGATCTGGGAGCACCCCCATCAGTAAAAAAGCTGACTAGCATAGCCTAGCATAGCGTCATAAGTAAATACTATCATCTAAATATCATTAAATCACAAGTCCAAGACACCAGATGAAAGATACACATCTTGTGAATCCAGCCATCATTTCTGATTTTTAAAATGTTTTACAGGGAAGACACAATATGTATTTCTATTAGCTAACCACGATAGCAAAAGACACAACTTTTTTTTCCCACCATTTTTTTCCTGCATAGGTAGATATCACAATTTCGACAAAATAAAGATATAAATAGTCACTAACCAAGAAACAACTCATCAGATGACAGTCTGATAACATATTTATTGTATAGCATATGTATAAATAGGTATAAATCATAGTTTACCATTGCAGCCACCATCACAACTCTCACCAAAGCAACTAGAATAACTACAGAGACCAACGTGAATTACCTAAATACTCATCATAAAACATTTATGAAAAATACACAGCGTACAGCAAATGAAAGAAAATCGCAATATACTGACATAAACTGATATAACTCGGTTCAAAATAACAACATCATCATGTATTTAACCTGTCTAGGATCAGCGTGGCGCTAGCGGCACACCCCCCCCCCCCCCACTGAAAAACCAGTGCCGCGAAATTCAAAAAAAATATTTTTTTTAAATATTTAACTTTCACACATTAAAGTCCAATACAGCTAATGAAAGACACAGATCTTATGAATCCAGTCAACATTTCCGATTTTTAAAATGTTTTACAGGGAAGACACAATATGTAAAGATGTACATCTATTACCTAAAAACACATTAGCATAATCCACCATCTTTTATTTGTCCACCAACACCAGTAGCCATCACCAATTCGGCTAAACTAAGATATTTATAGCCCCTAACCAACAAAAAAACTCATTAGATGACAGTCTGATAACATATTTATGGTATGGGATAGGTTTTGTTAGAAAAAAGTGCATATTTCAGGTATATGGCATAGTTTACAATTGCACCCACCATCACAAATGGACTAGAATAATTACAATGAGCAACGTGTTTACCTAACTACTAATCATCAAACATTTCGTAAAAATACACAGCATACACGAATCGAAAGACACAGATCCTGTGAATACAGACAATATTTCAGATTTTCTAAGTGTCTTACAGCGAAAACACAATAAATCGTTATATTAGCTTAGCACATAGCAATTAGCAGCCCAGCATTGATTCTAGCCAAAGTGAGCGATAAAAGTCAACATCGCCAAAAGATATTAATTTTTTCACTAACCTTCTCAGAATTCTTCCGATGACACTCCTGTAACATCACATTACAACATGCATATACAGTTTGATCGAAAATGTTTATATTTAGCCACCAAAATCATGGTTAGACAATGTGAAATGTAACTCGGCTGGTCAGAATTTGTCCTTGCGCCACTTAGACAGTGATCTACTCTTATACATAAATACTCATAAACGTGACTAAAAAATATAGGGTGGACAGGGATTGATAGACAATTTAATTCTTAATACAATTGCGTTATTACATTTTTTAATTTATCCTTACTTTTCAATACAGTTTGCGCCAAGCGAAGCTACGTCAAAAAACATGGCGTCCTAAGCCACTAAAATGTTTCGACAGAAACACGATTTATCATAATAAAAATGTCCTACCTTGAGCTGTTCTTCCATCAGTATCTTGGGCAAAGGATCCTTTCTTGGGAGAAATCGTCTTTTGGTGGAAAGCTGTCCTCTTGCCATGTGGAAATGTCAACTACGTTCGGGATGAACTGAAAAGCGTACCCAACTTTTCACATCGTTGCAAAAATAAATGTCCCAAAATCGCACTAAACGGATATAAATTGCTATAAAACGCTTTAAATTAACTACTTTGTGATGTTTGTAACTCCTATAACGAGTGAAAAGATGACCGGAGAAATATAACAGGCTAAACTAACGCTTGGAACAGGAGAGGGTCGGTGTCTTCCACGCGCGTTACGCAGCAAGAAAAGACTTGCTAGCTAAAGGTTTTTTTCATTTGTAGGGCCTGTGAACGAGCAATCGAGCCCGTTGGAATCGTCATCACGTAAAGGCATCCAGGGGAAGACGTAAGAAGTGTCCGTATAGTCATAGCAACGACAGTGCTCTTTTAAATGACTTCAGAAAAGTGGCCAACGTTTCTCAAATCTGACTCCATGTCAGGGAAATTGCTGTAGAATGGGCTCTGTTCCACTTAGAGACAAAATTTCAACTCCTATAGAAACTATAGACTGTTTTCTATCCAATAATAATAATAATATGCATATTGTACGATCAAGGATTTTGTGGGAAGCCGTTTAAAAAATTAGCCACATTAGCATAAATAGTCTAAACAGCGCCCCCATCCCCAACAGGTTAACACCTGTATCGAATAAAACAGAGCCGGATATATCTAAGAGCTAAAACAGGAGCTTCTAGCACGACATGCCAAGATCCTTCCTGCGTCAGAGCGAAGAGTCAAAAGAGGGGACACCTCATTTCCAAGCAATTTATAAACTTTCAGATCTGCCTAGAGACTCCATTTCAAGTCCCTCTATTCGCTGACACCCAGGGGAAGGCGTATGCAGTGCATCTCAACCAATAGAGGACAGATCCTCAAAAGGTTTTACAGCTGCACCATCGAGAGCATCCTGATGGGTTGCATCAGAGTCAGAGTCCTAGAGAAAGAGAGAGAGAGAATCAGAGTCTTAGAGAAAGAGAGAGAGTCAGAGTCCTAGAGAAAGACAGAGAGAGAGTCAGCGTCCTAGAGAAAGAGAGAAGGAAAACAGAGAAAAGTACAAGGCAAAGAAAGATGAGAATATCACTAACACCATAGGTCTATTTGAACTGTTAACAGATTCCAGTCAGTGTGTGTGTGTGTGTGTGTGTGTGTGTGTGTGTGTGTGTGTGTGTGTGTGTGTGTGTGTGTGTGTGTGTGTGTGTGTGTGTGTGTGTGTGTGTGTGTGTGTGCATGCGTGCGTGTGTGCGTGCGTGCGTGCCTGCGTGCGTGCTCGTGCACATGTGTGTTTGCGTAGCCGGTCGATACCAAGAGTTAAAAGCCAGAGGTGAAAGGTCGTCTCATTAGCATGTTGTTTGGCAGGAGATGTCATTAAACACACACACACACACACACACACACACACACACACACACACACACACAAACACACAAACACACAGACGTAATTAAGGCTTTCAGAATGATCTGTCTGAAATGAAAAGAGCTGAGTGACATGGAATTAAGCAGAGGGCAAGAGAGAATAGACGGGATACACAGAGATAAAAACCAATACTGCCAAGTTCACACACACACACACACACATACACACACACCACACTGCCACACATACAAACACTCACACGTACAAATGGACCTCAAAATACACCCACTCAGCGAGAAAGAAGAAAACAGACAGTAGCATACATACTGTACTGAGTGGACAAGAACAGCTGCTATTTCCATGACTGACCAGGTGAATCCAGGTGAAAACTATGATCCCTTATTGATGTCACTTGATGCAAATCCACTTCAAACAGTGTAGATGATTTTTAAGCCTTTGGACATGGATTGTGTATGTCTGCCATTCAGAGAGTGAATAGGCAAGACCAAATATTTATGTTCCTTTGAACGGGGTATGGTAGTATGTGTCAGGAGCACCGGTTTGTGTCAAGAATTGCAAAGCTGCTTGGCTTTTCATGCTCAACCGTTTCCCCTGTGTATCAAGAATGGTCCACCACCCAAAGGACATCCAGCCAACTTGACACAACATTGGACTCAATATGGGCCAGCATCCCTGTGGAATGTTCTCAGTGCACAGTAGACTGGTCTCAGTGTACAGTATACTGGTCTCAGTGTACAGTATACTGGTCTCAGTGTACAGTATACTGGTATCAGTGTATAGTATACTGGTATCAGTGTATAGTATACTGGTCTCAGTGCACAGTATATTGGTCTCAGTGTACAGTATACTGGTATCAGTGTACAGTATACTGGTCTCAGTGTACAGTATACTGGTCTCAGTGTATAGTATACTGGTATCAGTGTATAGTATACTGGTCTCAGTGCACAGTATATTGGTCTCAGTGTACAGTATACTGGTCTCAGTGTACAGTATACTGGTATCAGTGTACAGTATACTGATCTCAGTGTATAGTATACTGGTCTCAGCGTATAGTATACTGGTCTCAGTGTACAGTATACTGGTATCAGTGTATAGTATACTGGTCTCAGTGTACAGTATACTGGTCTCAGTGTATAGTATACTGGTCTCAGTGTACAGTA
Organism: Salvelinus fontinalis; assembly: GCF_029448725.1. Lineage (NCBI taxonomy): Eukaryota > Metazoa > Chordata > Actinopteri > Salmoniformes > Salmonidae > Salvelinus > Salvelinus fontinalis. Next base: position 7,123,135 of record NC_074697.1, read on the forward strand.
TACTGGTCTCAGTGTATAGTATACTGGTCTCAGTGTATAGTATACTGGTATCAGTGTACAGTATACTGGTCTCAGTGTATAGTATATTGGTCTCAGTGTACAGTATACTGGTCTCAGTGTGCAGTATACTGGTCTCAGTGTACAGTATACTGGTCTCAGTGCACAGTAGACTGGTCTCAGTGTACAGTATAGTTGTCTCAGTGTACAGTATACTGGTCTCAGTGTACAGTATACTGGTCTCAGTGTACAGTATATTGGTCTCAGTGTACAGTATACTGGTCTCAGTGTACAGTATACTGGTCTCAGTGCACAGTATACTGGTCTCAATGCACAGTATACTGGTCTCAGTGCACAGTATATTGGTCTCAGTGTACAGTATACTGGTCTCAGTGTACAGTATACTGGTCTCAGTGTGCAGTATACTGGTCTCAGTGTACAGTATACTGGTCTCAGTGCACAGTAGACTGGTCTCAGTGTACAGTATAGTTGTCTCAGTGTACAGTATACTGGTCTCAGTGTACAGTATACTGGTCTCAGTGCACAGTAGACTGGTCTCAGTGTACAGTATACTGGTCTCAGTGTACAGTATACTGGTCTCAGCGCACAGTATACTGGTCTCAGTGTATAGTATACTGGTCTCAATGTACAGTATATTGGTCTCAGTGTACAGTATACTGGTCTCAGTGTACAGTATACTGGTCTCAGTGCACAGTATACTGGTCTCAATGCACAGTATACTGGTCTCAGTGCACAGTATATTGGTCTCAGTGTACAGTATACTGGTCTCAGTGTACAGTATACTGGTCTCAGTGCACAGTATACTGGTCTCAGTGCACAGTATACTGGTCTCAATGCACAGTATACTGGTCTCAGTGTATAGTATACTGGTCTCAGTGCACAGTATATCGGTCTCAGTGCACAGTATATCGGTCTCAGTGCACAGTATACTGGTCTCAGTGTACAGTATATTGGTTTCAGTGTATAGTATTTTGGTCTCAGTGCGCAGTATACTGGTCTCAGTGTATTGGTCTCAGTAAATGATGTTCCAGGACTGGTCTGGGAGGTCTATTGAGTTCTCTGGTTAGATATTACACTGTATTCAGAGTTACACCCAGTCAATAGTTAGATATTAGACTGTATTCAGAGTTACACCCAGTCAATAGTTAGATATTAGACTGTATTCGAACTTAAATCTAAGATATCCAAGGACCGTTTGGCTGGCTTTCTGAATGTAACCCAGTCCCCATGCATTTTAATTAACACATTCTGCTCAACGTGGTATCGCCAAAAGTGCAAACACATACAGACACACACAGTAGTTACTGAGACCGCAATGGAGAGGAGAGAACAGAAGAGAAGAGAAGAGGAGAGGAAAAGGCCTCTTGGAAGTTGGACCAGCAAACACAACAATATAACTTATTCTTGAACTCTAACTGTTGTGAGTGAAAGTCGTGTCAGGTTCGTTGTGTCTCTCCTGAGGCTAAGTACAAGCCATGAACCAGCGTTGAGAAGAGCAGAGATTACCATCTCAGCCTCAGGTAAACTCATGTTTAATGGATGAAACTATCGAGAAACAGCCTGGAGTAAAAACCAGGGAATACATCTTTACAAATAGGTGCTTTTCAAATCAAATCAAATCAAATTGTATTTGTCACATGTGCCGAATACAACAGGCCTTACAGTGAAATGCTTACTTACAAGCCCTTAAAACTTCTTAGTGATCAAATCCCTTTAGCGGGATCGATTCGACAACATCCGCTGAAATGGCAGAGCGCGAAATTCAAAAATATAATTTTTAAATATTTAACTTTCATACATTCACAAGTGCAGTACATCAAATTAAAGCTTAACTTCTTGTTAATCTAGCCATCGTGTCTGATTTCAAAAAGTCTTTACAGCAAAAGCACATTTTTCGATTATGTTAGGTCAGCGCCTAGTCACAGAAAAACATACAGACATTTTTCAGCCAAAGAGAGGAGTCACAAAAAGCAGAAATAGAGATCAAATGAATACCTAACCTTTGATGATCTTCATCAGATGACACTCATAAGACTTCATGTTACATGTATGTTTTGTTTGATCAAGTTCATATTTATATCCAAAAATCTCAGTTTACATTGACGCGTTATGTTCAGTAATGTTGTGCCTTGAAAACACTTTGATAAATGATACAAGTGTTATGCATAGAATTAAAGATATACTTCTCCTTAATGCAACCGCTGTGTCAGATTTCAAAAAAGCTTTACGGAAAAAGCACACCATGCAATAATCTGAGTACAGCACTAAGCCACAAAAACAAGCCATACAGAAACCCGCCACGTTGTGGAGTCAGTAAAGTCAGAAATAGCGTTATAAATATTCACTTACATTTGATGATCTTCATCAGAATGCACTCCCAGTAATCCCAGTTCCTCAAGAAATGTTTGTTTTGTTCGATAAAATTAATCTTAATGTCCAAATACCTCCTTTTTGTTAGCGTGTTTAGTTCACCAATTGAAATTTACAAGGCGTGGGCAAATCCAGACCAAAGTTCAGACGAAAAGTCAAATAAGTTCTATTACAGTTCATAGAAACATGTCAAACGATGTATTGAATCAATCTTTAGGATGTTTTTAACATAAATCTTCAATAATGTTTCAACCGGACAATTCCTTTTTCTTTAGAAATGAAAAAGAACGCAGCTCGTGCTCACGGTCGACCGCGATACTTAGCTCATGGCATTCTGCAGGACCCCTTAGTCAAACAGCTCTTATTTGCTCCCCCTTCACAGTAGAAGCCTGAAGCAAGGTTCTAAAGACTGTTGCCATCTAGTGGAAGCCTTGGGAAGTGCAATATGACCCCATTTACACTGTATATTCGAAAGGCAATGACTTGAAAAACTACAAACCTCAGATTTCCCACTTCCTGGTTGGATTTTTCTCAGGTTTTCGCCTGCCATATTAGTGCTGTTATACTCACAGACATCACTCAAACAGTTTTGGAAACTTCAGAGTGTTTTCTATCCAAATCTACTAATGATGTGCATATATTAGCTTCTGGGCCTAAGTAGCAGGCAGTTTACTCTGGGCACGCTTTTCATCGGAACGTGAAAATGTTGCCCCCTATCCCAAACAGGTTTTAACCAACAATTTTTGGGGAAGTTTAAAGAATAAAAAAATAAATAAGTGTTGTAAAAAATAGATAAGTAAAAAATAGAAAATCAAAGTAACAAATAATTAAACAGCAGCAGTAAAATAATAAGCGAGGCTATATACAGGGGGTACCGGTACAGAGTCAATGTGCGGGGGCACGGGGTAGTTGAAGTAATTGAGGTAATATGTATATGTAGGTAGAGTTAAAGTGACTATGCATAGATTATAAACACAGAGTAACAGCAGCGTAAAAGAGGAGTCTGGGTAGCCCTTTGATTAGCTCTTCAGGAGTCTTATGGCTTGGGGGTAGAAGCTGTTAAGAAGCCTTTTGGACCTCGTCTTGGCGCTCCGGCACCACTCGCCATGCGGTAGAAGAGAGAACAGTCTATGACTAGGGTGGCTGGAGTCTTTGACAATTTTCAGGGCCTTCCTTTGACACCGCCTGGTATAGAGGTCCTGGATGGCAGGAAGCTTAGCCCCAGTGACGTACTGGCCGTATGCACTACCCTCTGTAGTCCCTTGTGGTCGGATGTCGAGCAGTTTCCATACCAAGCAGTGATGCAACCAGTCATGATGCTCTCGATGGTGCAGCTGTATAACCTTTTGAGGATCTGAGGACCCATGACAAATATGTTCAATCTCCTGAAGGGAAATAGGCATTGTCGTGCCCTCTTCACAATTGTCTTAGTGTGTTTGGACCATGATAGTTTGTTGGTGATGTGGACCCCACAAAGCTCTCAATCTGTTCCACTACAGCCCCTTCGGTGCGATGAGCTTTCAGGGCACTATGGTGTTGAATGCTGAGCTGTAGTTAATAAATATAATTCTCACATAGGTGTTCCTTTTGTCCAAGTGGGAAAGGGAAATGTTGAGTGCAACAGAGATTGCATTATCTGTGGATCTTTTGGGGTGGTATGCAAATTGGAGTGGGTCTATGGTTTCTGGGATAATGGTGTTGATGTGAGCCATGACCAGTCTTTCAAAGCACTTCGTGGCTACAGACGTGAGTGCTACGGGTCGGTAGTCATTTAGTTCGACTCATGGAAGAAGAAGAATTGCTGAGTAATTGCTGCCCTGATAACATTAAGCTTTTTTCGGTCATAAGACACGGTGACAGAAACATTACGGACAAAAGAAGTTACAAATAACGCAAAAAAACATACACAACAGCCCAATTGGTTACAGGATCGTAAGACGGCAGCCATTCTTCTTTTCTGAAGGAATCTTAGTGTAATCATGAGAAATGTTAAGTAAAGATACAAATAGTTGAACACCACTGTTTCAGATAGCAGTATTTAGAAATACTGAAGAGAGTGTTTGGTTTAGCATCTGTACTGCTAAAATACTGAGGAGAGTGTTTGGTTTAGCATCTGTACTGCTAAAATACTGAGGAGAGTGTTTGGTTTAGCATCTGTACTGCTAAAATACTGAGGAGAGTGTTTGGTTTAGCATCTGTACTGCTAAAATACTGAGGAGAGTGTTTGGTTTAGCATCTGTACTGCTAAAATACTGAGGAGAGTGTTTGGTTTAGCATCTGTACTGCTAAAATACTGAGGAGAGTGTTTGGTTTAGCATCTGTACTGCTAAAATACTGAGGAGAGTGTTTGGTTTAGCATCTGTACTGCTACTTTGTACTGCTAAAATAGTGAACAGCGTAGGTGAGATTGTAAGTAACCCCCCCCCCCCCCCCCCCCCCCCGATAACACATACAGATGTGATGTTCAATAAACAAATCCCAAATCAAATGAACTTGGTAAATGATAAATAAACCAGATGAGGAAATGTAATGACAAAATACATTTAATGCATATGTATGAGAGATTATGAATCCGGAAGAAAATCAAAAGCTTTAGTCAGGCAATGATCATGACGAACAGTACCAGTCAAAAGTTTGGACACACGTACTAATTCAAACCCAGTTTCATCATAGCGCTTGATGGTTTTTGCGAATGCACTTGTAGAAACTTTCAAAGTTCTTCACATGTTCCGCAATGACTGACCTTCATGTCTTAAAGGAATGATGGACTGTTGTTTCTCTTTGCTAATTTGAGCTGTTCTTGCCATAATATGGACTTGGTCTTTTACCAAATAGGGCTATCTTCTGTATACCCCCCCTACCTTGTCACAACACAACTGTTTGGCTCAACCCCATTAAGAAGGAAAGACATTCCACAAATTAACTTTTAATTGAAATTAAAATGCATTAATTGAAATGTATTAAAGGCAAAGGGTGGCTACTTTGAAGAATTAAACATTTAAAGCATATTTTGATTCGTTTAACACATTTCTGGTTACTACATGATTCCATATGTGATATTTCATAGTTTTGATGTCTTCACTATTACTCTACATTGTAGAAAATTGTAAAAATAAAGAAAAATCCTTTAATGAGTCGGTGTATCCAAACTTGCGTCTGGTACTGTATAACGGGGACCTATCAGAAGCAGACAATGATCAGAATGTATGATGGAGACCTATCAGAAAGAGACAATGATCATGATGTATATAGAGGACCTATCAGAAAGAGACAATGATCAGAATGTATATAGAGGACCTATCAGAAAAAGACAATGATCAGGATGTATATAGAGGACCTATCAGAAAGAGACAATGAAAATGATATATGATGGGGACCTATCAGAAAGAGACAATGATCAGGATGTATATAGAGGACCTATCAGAAAGAGACAATGAACATGATGTATATAGAGGACCTATCAGAAAGAGACAATGATCATGATGTATGATGGGGACCTATCAGAAAGAGACAATGATCAGAATGTATATAGAGGACCTATCAGAAAGAGACAATGATCATGATGTATGATGGGGACCTATCAGAAAGAGACAATGATCATGATGTATATAGAGGACCTATCAGAAAGAGACAATGATCATGATGTATGATGGGGACCTATCAGAAAGAGGCAATGATCAGGATGTATGATGGGGACCTATCAGAAAGAGACAATGAACATGATGTATATAGAGGACCTATCAGAAAGAGACAATGAACAGGATGTACATAGAGGACCTATCAGAAAGACACAATGATCATGATGTATGATGGGGACCTATCAGAAAGAGACAATGATCATGATGTATATAGAGGACCTATCAGAAAGAGACAATGATCATGATGTATGATGGGGACCTATCAGAAAGAGACAATGATCATGATGTATGATGGGGACCTATCAGAAAGAGACAATGATCATGATGTATGATGGGGACCTATCAGAAAGACACAATGATCATGATGTATGATGGGGACCTATCAGAAAGAAACAATGAACATGATGTATGATGGGGACCTATCAGAAAGAGACAATGATCATGATGTATGATGGGGACCTATCAGAAAGAGACAATGATCATGATGTATGATGGGGACCTATCAGAAAGAGACAATGATCATGATGTATGATGGGGACCTGTCACAGCGGCGTGTATAAGTGGCAGAGGAAGTCAGGCGCAGGAGAGTCAAAATAGAGTGTAGCATGGAGTACTTTAATTAAAGTCCCAGTAATCTGCTCCATAACACTCACGGAAAAATATAATACAAAATCTGGGTACGAAGACCCATCGCACACCTATACACAAACAACACAACACTTGACAACGAACAATCTCTGACAAACACATGAAGGGAAACAGAGGGTTAAATACACAACAGGTAATAAATGGGATTGACAACAGGTGTGTGGGAAGACAAGACAAAACCAATGGAAAATGAAAAATGGATCGATGATGGCTAGAAGACCGGTGAAGTCGACCGCCGAACACCGCCCGGACAAGGAGAGGCAACGACTTCGGCAGAAGTCGTGACAGTACCCCCCCCCCCTGACGCGCGGCTCCAGCAGTGCGTCGACACCGGCCTCGGGGACGACCCGGAGGGCGAGGTGCAGGGCGATCCGGATGGAGGCGGTGGAATTCTTTTAACATGGAAGGATCTAAAACGTCCTCCACCGGAACCCAGCATCTCTCCTCCGGCCCGTACCCCTCCCAGTCCACGAGGTACTGAAGGCCCCTCGCCCGACGTCTCGAATCCAAAATGGATCGAATAGCGTACGCCGGGACCCCCTCGATGTCTAGAGGAGGCGGAGAAACTTCACGCACTTCAGCCTCCTGGAGCGGGCCAGCCACCACCGGCCTGAGGAGAGACACATGGAACGAGGGGTTAATACGGTAATTAATGGGCAGTTGTAATCTATAACATACCTCGTTCACTCTCCTCAGGACTTTAAACGGCCCCACAAACCGCGGACACAGCTTCCGGCAGAGCAGGCGGAGGGGCAGGTTTCGGGTCGAGAGCCAGACCCTGTCCCCTGGTACGAACACCGGGGCCTCACTGCGGCGACGGTCTGCGCCAATTTTCTGGCGCCTTATGGCACGCTGAAGGTGGACGTGGGCTGCCTCCCAAGTTTCCTCAGCGTGCCGAAACCAATTGTCCACCGCAGGAGCTTCGGTCTGACTCTGATGCCAAGGAGCCAGAACCGGCTGATACCCTAATACACATTGAAAAGGGGTAAGGTTAGTGGAGGAGTGACGTAGCGAGTTCTGGGCTATCTCTGCCCAGGGCACGAACTTCGCCCACTCCCCTGGCCGGTCCTGGCAATAGGACCGCAGAAACCTGCCCACATCCTGGTTAACTCTCTCCACCTGCCCATTACTCTCGGGGTGAAAACCTGAGGTAAGACTAACCGAGATCCCCAGACGTTCCATGAACGCCTTCCAGACCCTTGACGTGAACTGGGGACCCCGATCAGACACTATATCCTCAGGCACCCCATAATGCCGGAAAACATGTGTAAACAGAGCCTCCGCAGTTTGTAAGGCCGTAGGGAGACCGGGCAAAGGGATAAGACGACAGGACTTAGAGAACCGATCCACAACGACCAGAATCGTGGTGTAACCCTGTGAAGGTGGAAGATCAGTCACAAAATCCACTGACAGGTGCGACCACGGCCGTTGAGGAACGGGTAAAGGTAAAAGCTTACCTCTAGGCAGGTGTCTAGGAGCCTTGCACTGGGCGCACACCGAACAGGAGGAAACATAAATCCTCACGTCCTTAGCTAAAGTGGGCCACCAGTACCTCCCATCAAGACAGCGCATCGTCCGACCTATCCCAGGATGACCAGAGGAGGGTGATGTGTGAGCCCAATAGATCAATCGGTCGCGGACAGCAGACGGAACGTACAGACGACCAGCTGGACACTCAGGAGGAGAGGGCTCTGCACGTGACGCCCGCTCAATGTCCGCGTCCAGCTCCCACACTACTGGCGCCACCAAACACGACTCTGGGAGTATGGGAGTGGGATCCATGGGTCGCTCCTCTGTGTCATACAGCCGAGACAATGCGTCTGCCTTGACGTTCTGGGAGCCTGGTCTGTAAGTAAGCGTAAACACAAACGAGTGAAAAACATGGCCCACCTTGCCTGGCGAGGATTTAGTCTCTTCGCCTGCCGGATGTACTCCAGATTGCGGTGGTTAGTCCAGATGAGAAAAGGGTGATTATCCCCCTCAAGCCAATGCCTCCACACCTTCAAGGCTTTTACGACAGCTAACAGCTCTCGGTCCCCCACATCATAGTTACGCTCCGCCGGGCTGAGCTTCTTCGAGAAAAAAGCACAGGGGCGAAGCTTCGGTGGCACACCCGAACGCTGAGAGAGCACTGCTCCTATCCCAGCTTCGGATGCGTCCACCTCTACTATGAATGGCAAAGAGGGATCCGGATGAGCCAACACAGGCGCCGAGGTAAACAGAGCCTTCAGTTTACCAAAAGCCCTATTCGCCTCGACCGACCACTGCAAGCGCACCGGTCCCCCCTTTAGCAGTGAGGTAATGGGAGCTGCAACCTGACCAAAACACCGGATAAATCTCCGGTAGTAATTGGCAAACCCTAAAAAACGCTGCACCTCCTTTACCGTGGTTGGAGTCGGCCAATTACGCACGGCTGTAATGCGGTCGCTCTCCATTTCCACTCCTGAAGTGGAAATCTGATGCCCTAGGAAGGAGATGGATTGTTGGAAGAACAAGCATTTCTCAGCCTTGACATATAAATCATGCTCCAACAGGCGACCAAGCACCCTGCGCACCAAGGACACCAGCTCAGCGCGTGTAGCAGAGTATATCAAAATATCATCGATATACACCACTACACCCTGCCCATTCAGGTCCCTGAAGATCTCATCTACAAACGATTGGAAGACTGATGGAGCATTCATCAACCCATATGGCATGACCAGGTACTCATAATGACCTGAGGTGGTGCTAAATGCCGTCTTCCACTCATCACCCTTCCTAATACGCACCAGATTGTACGCACTCCTGAGATCCAATTTTGTGAAGAAGCGGGCCCCGCGCATTGACTCCATTACTGTATTAATCAAAGGTAGCGGGTAACTATATTTTACCGTGATTTTATTAAGGTCTCGATAATCAATGCACGGGCGTAAACCGCCATCCTTCTTCTTCACAAAAAAGAAACTCGAAGAGGCGGGTGAAATGGATGGCTGAATGAACCCCTGACGCAGGGATTCAGAGATATAATTATTCATAGCCACTGTCTCCGCTTGCGACAGAGGATACACATGACTCCTGGGATATGCAGCGTCTACCAGGAGATCTATCGCACAATCCCCCTGTCGATGGGGTGGTAATTGAGTCGCCTTCTTTTTACAGAAGGCGAGTGCCAAATCGGCATATTCTGGGGGAATGCGCACGGTGGAAACCTGGTCTGGACTTTCCACCGTAGTAGCACCAACGGAAACCCCTACACACCTACCTGAGCACTCTCGCGACCACCCCGTGAGAGCCCTCTGTGGCCAAGAAACAGTGGGGTTATGAGTAGTTAACCAGGGTAGGCCTAACACCACAGAATACGCAGGGGAATCAATAAGAAAAAGACTAATCTTCTCCTTGTGACCTCCCTGCGTTATCATAGACAAAGGTGCGGTGACCTCCCTGATAAACCCTGACCCTATTGGTCGACTATCTAAGGCATGAATAGGGAAAGGCATATCAACAGAAACAACAGGAATCCCTAAACTATGAGCAAAATTTTTATTAATGAAATTCCCAGCCGCGCCTGAATCTACTAGCGCCTTATACTGGGAATGCAGGGAAAAATCCGGAAAGGTGACAGAGACAAACATAAGTGCAGCAGAGGGCTCTGGATGAGTATGGTGCCTACTCACCTGGGGTGATGCCAGAGTGCCCTGCCTGCCTTCTCTTTTCCCAGAGGAACCAACCCGACACCGATCAGCAGTGTGATCTCTGCGATCATAGATGGTGCTCGAGCGGGTACCCCCTCCGGTCTCCCGACGCACCGTCCCTCCCAATTCCATTGGTTCGGGAGAGAGGGTGCGGGAGGATGGAACAACCAGACCCCGATCTAGACGTCCACGAGTAGCCAGCATGTTGTCCAGCCTGATGGACATGTCCACCAGCTGGTCGAAGTTAAGGGTGGTGTCTCTACAGGCCAGCTCCCGACGGACGTCCTCGCGTAGGCTACAATGGTAATGGTCGATCAGGGCCCTGTCGCTCCATCCAGCGCCGGCAGCCAAGGTCCTAAACTCCAAAGCAAACTCCTGGGCACTCCTCGTCCCCTGCCTCAGATGATAGAGAAGCTCACCCGCCGTTTTTCCTTCGGGAGGATGGTCGAATACTCTCCTGAAATAACGGGTGAACTCCTCAAAATGGTCCAACGCCGCATTCTCCTCTCTACACACAGCGCTGGCCCACTCCCGGGCTCTCCCGGTGAGGCATGAGACGAGGGCGGAACTCTTCTCCCGGTCGGATGGTACTGGGGAGACCGTGGCCAGATATAAGTTCAGTTTAAGGAGGAAACCCTGGCAGCCAGCAGTATCTCCGTTGTAACCCGTGGGTAGGGGTAAACGGATTTTATTAGGTTCAGGTGGGGAAAACGCGTTAACGGTAAATCCCAGTTGTGGCAGTGGAGGCGCTGGAGAAACTCCCTGTCTCTCCAAGCGATCCATATTCTGGACAATACGATCCATGATGGCGCTCAAACAGTCAATCTCCTTAGCTTGTTCCATAACGCGCTTTTCCACCTCCATGGCCGTCGTGTCCTCTCCTGCTGACTTCATATATATTGGTCAGAGATTCTGTCACAGCGGCGTGTATAAGTGGCAGAGGAAGTCAGGCGCAGGAGAGTCAAAATAGAGTGTAGCATGGAGTACTTTAATTAAAGTCCCAGTAATCTGCTCCATAACACTCACGGAAAAATATAATACAAAATCTGGGTACGAAGACCCATCGCACACCTATACACAAACAACACAACACTTGACAACGAACAATCTCTGACAAACACATGAAGGGAAACAGAGGGTTAAATACACAACAGGTAATAAATGGGATTGACAACAGGTGTGTGGGAAGACAAGACAAAACCAATGGAAAATGAAAAATGGATCGATGATGGCTAGAAGACCGGTGAAGTCGACCGCCGAACACCGCCCGGACAAGGAGAGGCAACGACTTCGGCAGAAGTCGTGACAGGACCTATCAGAAAGAGACAATGATCAGGATGTATGATGGGGACCTATCAGAAAGAGACAATGATCATGATGTATGATGGGGACCTATCAGAAAGAGACAATGATCAGGATGTATATAGAGGACCTATCAGAAAGAGACAATGATCATGATGTATATAGAGGACCTATCAGAAAGAAACAATGATCATGATGTATGATGGGGACCTATCAGAAAGAGATAATGAACAGGATGTATGTAGAGGACCTATCAGAAAGAGACAATGATCATGATGTATGATGGGGACCTATCAGAAAGAGACAATGAACATGATGTATATAGAGGACCTATCAGAAAGAGACAATGATCAGGATGTATGCTGGGGACCTATCAGAAAGAGACAATGAACATGATGTATGATGGGGACCTATCAGAAAGAGACAATGAACATGATGTATGATGGGGACATATCAGAAAGAGACAATGAACATGATGTATGATGGGGACCTATCAGAAAGAGACAATGATCAGGATGTATATAGAGGACATATCAGAAAGAGACAATGAACATGATGTATATAGAGGACCTATCAGAAAGAGACAATGATCATGATGTGTGATGGGGACCTATCAGAAAGACACAATGATCATGATGTATGATGGGGACCTATCAGAAAGAGACAATGATCAGGATGTATGATGGAGACCTATCAGAAAGAGACAATGATCAGGATGTATGATGGGGACCTTTCAGAAAGAGACAATGATCAGGATGTATGATGGGGACCTATCAGAAAGAGACAATGAACATGATGTATATAGAGGACCTATCAGAAAGAGACAATGATCAGGATGTATGATGGGGACCTATCAGAAAGAGACAATGAACATGATGTATGATGGGGACCTATCAGAAAGAGACAATGAACATGATGTATATAGAGGACCTATCAGAAAGAGACAATGAACATGATGTATGATGGGGACCTATCAGAAAGAGACAATGAACATGATGTATATAGAGGACCTATCAGAAAGAGACAATGAACATGATGTATGATGGGGACCTATCAGAAAGAGACAATGAACATGATGTATATAGAGGACCTATCAGAAAGAGACAATGAACATGATGTATGTAGAGGACCTATCAGAAAGAGACAATGATCATGATGTATATAGAGGACCTATCAGAAAGAGACAATGATCATGATGTATATAGAGGACATATCAGAAAGAGACAATGAACATGATGTATATAGAGGACCTATCAGAAAGAGACAATGATCATAATGTATATAGAGGACATATCAGAAAGAGACAATGAACATGATGTATATAGAGGACCTATCAGAAAGAGACAATGATCATGATGTATGATGGAGACCTATCAGAAAGAGACAATGATCATGATGTATGATGGGGACCTATCAGAAAGAGACAATGAACATGATGTATATAGAGGACCTATCAGAAAGAGACAATGATCATGATGTGTGATGGGGACCTATCAGAAAGACACAATGATCATGATGTATGATGGGGACCTATCAGAAAGAGACAATGATCAGGATGTATGATGGAGACCTATCAGAAAGAGACAATGATCAGGATGTATGATGGGGACCTTTCAGAAAGAGACAATGATCAGGATGTATGATGGGGACCTATCAGAAAGAGACAATGAACATGATGTATATAGAGGACCTATCAGAAAGAGACAATGATCAGGATGTATGATGGGGACCTATCAGAAAGAGACAATGAACATGATGTATGATGGGGACCTATCAGAAAGAGACAATGAACATGATGTATATAGAGGACCTATCAGAAAGAGACAATGAACATGATGTATGATGGGGACCTATCAGAAAGAGACAATGAACATGATGTATATAGAGGACCTATCAGAAAGAGACAATGAACATGATGTATGATGGGGACCTATCAGAAAGAGACAATGAACATGATGTATATAGAGGACCTATCAGAAAGAGACAATGAACATGATGTATGTAGAGGACCTATCAGAAAGAGACAATGATCATGATGTATATAGAGGACCTATCAGAAAGAGACAATGATCATGATGTATATAGAGGACATATCAGAAAGAGACAATGAACATGATGTATATAGAGGACCTATCAGAAAGAGACAATGATCATGATGTATATAGAGGACATATCAGAAAGAGACAATGAACATGATGTATATAGAGGACCTATCAGAAAGAGACAATGATCATGATGTATGATGGAGACCTATCAGAAAGAGACAATGATCATGATGTATGATGGGGACCTATCAGAAAGAGACAATGATCAGGATGTATATAGAGGACCTATCAGAAAGAGACAATGATCATGATGTATATAGAGGACCTATCAGAAAGAAACAATGATCATGATGTATGATGGGGACCTATCAGAAAGAGACAATGATCAGGATGTATATAGAGGACCTATCAGAAAGAAACAATGAACATGATGTATGATGGGGACCTATCAGAAAGAGACAATGATCATGATGTATGATGGGGACCTATCAGAAAGAGACAATGATCATGATGTATGATGGGGACCTATCAGAAAGAGACAATGATCATGATATATGATGGGGACCTATCAGAAAGAGACAATGATCATGATGTATGATGGGGACCTATCAGAAAGAGACAATGATCATGATGTATATAGAGGACCTATCAGAAAGAGACAATGATCATGATGTATATAGAGGACCTATCAGAAAGAGACAATGATCATGATGTATGATGGGGACCTATCAGAAAGAGACAATGATCATGATGTATATAGAGGACCTATCAGAAAGAGACAATGATCATGATGTATATAGAGGACCTATCAGAAAGAGACAATGATCATGATGTATGATGGGGACCTATCAGAAAGAGACAATGATCATGATGTATATAGAGGACCTATCAGAAAGAGACAATGATCATGATGTATGATGGGGACCTATCAGAAAGAGACAATGATCATGATGTATATAGAGGACCTATCAGAAAGAGACAATGATCATGATGTATGATGGGGACCTATCAGAAAGAGACAATGATCATGATGTATATAGAGGACCTATCAGAAAGAGACAATGAACATGATGTATGATGGGGACCTATCAGAAAGAGACAATGATCATGATGTATATAGAGGACCTATCAGAAAGAGACAATGATCATGATGTATGATGGGGACCTATCAGAAAGAGACAATGATCATGATGTATGATGGGGACCTATCAGAAAGAGACAATGAAAATGATGTATGATGGGAACCTATCAGAAAGAGACAATGATCATGATGTATATAGAGGACCTATCAGAAAGAGACAATGATCATGATGTATGATGGGGACCTATCAGAAAGAGACAATGATCAGGATGTATATAGAGGACCTATCAGAAAGAGACAATGAACATGATGTATGATGGGGACCTATCAGAAAGAGACAATGATCATGATGTATATAGAGGACCTATCAGAAAGAGACAATGATCAGGATGTATATAGAGAACTTATCAGAAAGAGACAATGATCATGATGTATGATGGGGACCTATCAGAAAGAGACAATGAACATGATGTATGATGGGGACCTATCAGAAAGAGACAATGATCATGATGTATATAGAGGACCTATCAGAAAGAGACAATGATCATGATGTATGATGGGGACCTATCAGAAAGAGACAATGATCATGATGTATATAGAGGACCCATCAGAAAGAGACAATGATCAGGATGTATATAGAGGACCTATCAGAAAGAGACAATGATCAGGATGTATATAGAGGACCTATCAGAAAGAGACAATGATCATGATGTATGATGGGGACCTATCAGAAAGAGACAATGATCATGATGTATGATGAGGACCTATCAGAAAGAGACAATGAACATGATGTATATAGAGGACCTATCAGAAAGAGACAATGATCATGATGTATGATGGGGACCTATCAGAAAGAGACAATGAACATGATGTATATAGAGGACCTATCAGAAAGAGACAATGATCATGATGTATGATGGGGACCTATCAGAAAGACACAATGATCATGATGTATGATGGGGACCTATCAGAAAGAGACAATGAACATGATGTATGATGGGGACCTATCAGAAAGAAACAATGAACATGATGTATGATGGGGACCTATCAGAAAGAGACAATGATCATGATGTATGATGGGGACCTATCAGAAAGAAACAATGAACATGATGTATGATGGGGACCTATCAGAAAGAGACAATGATCATGATGTATGATGGGGACCTATCAGAAAGAGACAATGATCATGATATATGATGGGGACCTATCAGAAAGAGACAATGATCATGATGTATGATGGGGACCTATCAGAAAGAAACAATGATCAGGATGTATATAGAGGACCTATCAGAAAGAGACAATGATCATGATGTATGATGGGGACCTATCAGAAAGAAACAATGAACATGATGTATATAGAGGACCTATCAGAAAGAGACAATGATCATGATGTATATAGAGGACCTATCAGAAAGAGACAATGATCATGATGTATGATGGGGACCTATCAGAAAGAGACAATGATCAGGATGTATATAGAGGACCTATCAGAAAGACACAATGATCAGGATGTATGATGGGGACCTATCAGAAAGAGACAATGAACATGATGTATGATGGGGACCTATCAGAAACAGACAATAAGAAATGAGATGTGCAGGTAAGATATGACCAGAGTGAATCTGAACAAGATTAAAATGATAAATGATTGATGGTTATTAACATAGATAAAACGCACATGATGAAAGCTGATGACTGTAGTAGTGAATAGAGAAGGAGATATGAAGGGGTTAATTTCAGGATGGGAAGATAATGGTAAAAATACATTACTCTCAAATCTGGATCTCTCTGTTTGTCAGTGTGTTTTATACCCAAAGAGAGATACAGAGAGACAGACCATGGGAGAGTTCCTCACAATGAAAATGTTGATATGCTTCAAAAAGGCAACCCTGGCCTGTAATATATTATTGACATCACATTGCACTTTCACTAGCTGTCCTTCAGGTTGTGGCAGGAGGACACATATTTGGCTGCCAAAACAGCACATTTCGGCTTCTCACCCAATAAATATTTTTTACATTTTCAAATTTGCACTGAACGATAATTTTGCGAAATAAAATCTTAGGTCTGAGCATTTGTCACAGTGTAATAGGAAATGCAGCTCAGTCTCTACCTCTCCCCACAGCCTGTCCTCTCTGGGCAGCCAGGTTTGTCTGTGACCACCGGTCTCTATAGCCAGACTGTGCTCACTGAGTCTGTACCTAGTCAGTGTTTTCCTCAGTTTTCTACCAGTCACAGTGGTCAGATAGTCTGCCACCATGTATGGTCTCTTAAGAGCCAAATAACACTGAAGTTTACTTAGATTTTTTTGTGGTGTCTTTCAAATAGGTGATATATTTAAAAAATGTTGTGATGATTTGGTTGGGCCAGATTTTCTGAGTGCTGTCCTGAGGCTCTACAGGTTGGTCTGGGCAAGTCCTCGGGGGCCTGATTGGTGTCACACTTCCCCACATCCTTAGCAAACACACGGGATTTAAACTAATTGCATTTTTAACTGAAGATCATGATTAGTTGATTATTGGAGTCAGATGTGTTAGCTGTGGCTGGGGCAGTAATGTGACACCAAACAGGTCCCAGAGGACTGGAGTTAACCAGGCCTGATCTAGATGCTGCTGTAACTCCTCCTTAGTGGGAGACAGCAGCACCAGGTCATCTGCGTACAGCAGATGTGTGTGTGTGTGTGTGTGTGTGTGTGTGTGTGTGTGTGTGTGTGTGTGTGTGTGCGTGCGTGCGTGCGTGCGTGCGTGCGTGCGTGCGTGTGTGCGCGTGCGTGCACGTGCGTGCGCGTGTGTGTGTGTGTGCGTGTGTGTGTGTGTGTGCGAGGGAAGACTACCCTCAACTATAATTATTTATCTTTATTTCATTCCCTGTTGAAACATGTAATTCTTCTCTGGATAGGGGCATTTCCCATTAGTTTTTGTTGGTTGAACTGTTTGATGCCTATTTGAATGTGTGCCAGAGATGAACACACTTCATGGAGCTAAGTCATGATGTCATATCGATGACTTAACACGAATGTCATTAACCTGTTGAGGATGGGGGCGCTGTTGTCACTATTTATGCTAATCGTGTAATTTTTGAAACGGCTTCCCACAAAATTCTTGATCGTACAATATGCATATTATTATTATTATTGGATAGAAAACAGTCTATAGTTTCTATAGGAGTTGAAATTTTGTCTCTAAGTGGAACAGAAGTCATTCTACAGCAATTTCCCTGACATGGAGTCAGATTTCAGAAATTTTGGCCCCTGATCTGGAGTCAGTTAAAAGGGCACTGTTATTGCTATGAGTATACGGACACTGCTTACGTCTTCCCCTGGATGCCTTTACGTGATGACGATTTGAATGGGGTCGATTGCGCGTTCACAGGCACTACAAATTAAAAAACCCTGAGGCTAGTCACTCTTTTGGAGCTGCGTCATGCGCCTAGAGGACACCGACCCGCACCTGTTCCAAGCATTAGTGGAGGGAGTAATATTACTCGGGTCATGTTTCTACTCGTTATGGGAGTTAAAGACATCATAAGGTAGTTAATTTAAAGCGTTTTATAGCAATTTATATCCGTTTAGTGCGATTTTGGGACATTTATTTCTGAAACGCTGTGAATTGTTGGGCACGCTTCCAGTTCATCCCGAACGCAGTTGGCATTTCCACATGGCAAGAGGACAGCTTTCCACCAAAAGACGATTGGACCCAAGAAAGGATCCTTTGCCCAAGATACTGATGGAAGAACAGCTCAAAGTAGGACATTTTTATTATGATAAATCGTGTTTCTGTCGAAAAATGTTAGTGGCTTAGGACGCCATGTTTTTTGACGTAGCTTCGCTTGGCGCAAACTGTATTGAAAAGTAAGGATAATTTAAAAAATGTAATTCCGCGATTGTATTAAGAATTAAATTGTCTATCAATCCCTGTCCACCCTATATTTTTTAGTCACGTTTATGAGTATTTATGTATAAGAGTAGATCACTGTCTAAGTGGCGCACGGACATTTTCTCACCAGCTGGGCTACATTTCACATTGTCTAACCATGATTTTGGTGGCTAAATATAAACATTTTCGATCAAACTCTATATGGATTGTGTAATATGATGTTACAGGAGTGTCATCTGAAGAATTCTGAGAAGGTTAGTGACAAAATTAATATATTTTGGCGCTGTTGACTTTTATCGCTCACTTAGCTAGAATCAATGCTGGGCTGCTATGTGCTATGTGCTATGCTAATATAACGATTTATTGTGTTTTCGCTGTAAGACACTTAGAAAATCTGAAATATTGTCTGTATTCACAGGATCTGTGTCTTTCGATTAGTGTATGCTGTGTATTTTTACGAAATGTTTGATGATTAGTAAGTAGGTAAACACGTTGCTCAATGTAGTTTTTCTAGTCCATTTGTGACGGTGGGTGCAATTGTAACCTATGCCATCTACCTGAAATATGCACTTTTTTCTAACAAAACCTATCCCATGCCATAAATCTGTTATCAGACTGTCATCTGATGAGTTTTTTTCTTGGTTAGGGGCTATAAATATCTTAGTTTAGCCGAATTGGTGATAGCTACTGGTGTTGGTGGACAAATAAAAGATGGTGGATTATGCTAATGTATTTTTAGGTAATAGATGTACATCTTTACATATTGTGTCTTCCCTGTAAAACATTTTAAAAATCGGACATGTTGGCTGGATTCACAAGATCTGTGTCTTTCATTAGCTGTATTGGACTTTAATGTGTGAAAGTTAAATATTTTAAAAATATATTTTTTTTGAATTTCGCGGCACTGGTTTTTCAGTGGGGGTGGGGGGGGAGTGCCGCTAGCGGCACCCTCATCCTAGACAGGTTAACAGCCCTGACAGCTGCTGTCGACTAAGGACAACTGACTGTACACACTCATGATGTCTAGGTCAGCTACCTGACTAAATACTATCTTACATAAATAATACCTTGTGTCATTACTGTTAAGTTAGTCATTAGTGTTACACAAAACAGAGATTTCTATAGACAGCATGGACAACTCAACTCCTCTTTGTGAAAGTCAGGCCAGTAGAAGTTCATACAAGGTGAAGCTAAATAGATTAAAGGAAAGAAAATCGTATATGAAAAGTTATTACTTGGTCAACGTCTTGGGACTGGATTCAGGAATTGGATGGTTCCTGATATAGAGTGGAAAACAATAAAGGAAGAGGGGACATATTGATGCTGGAGGGTTGAAGTAAGGCCTCTATTCAATGTGGACCAATGACTCTTGAGATTTAACTGGTGCCCAATCGCTAAGATTTGAAGAAGCACAACTTTTCTTTGTTACATATCTACAACTAAATTATACCTCTGTCCAGTTTATGCTGGTTTTCTCTGTTAAAATTATAGAGGTTTTTAATTAACATTAAAACTTCAAGGAACTGTTTTTTTGAACCATTTTATAAACACAGATAGTGGGGTACGGAGAAACACTGCTGACACACAGACACACATTGTTAAAACACACACAGTATAATTTTTTTTCAGGATTAGAACTGGAGAAATGGGAATGAATGCGAGTCATTAAGGAGTCTTGCTCTGCTCCCCGTCTCTCCCTCCCGGCCCCTGGATGTTGTTCATTATGTTGATCAATCTTTCGGCCACGGGTATAAATATTCCCCTACGCCTCTAATGGCAAAAGAGTGGGACCAGTGGGCCATGGATTATTCTCATTTACCACTCACATCAACATTCACAGCCTGCACACACACATAAACACATACACACACACACATACACACACGCACAGACACACGCACACACACACACACACACACACACACACACACACACACACACACACACACACACACACAAACGCACACACGCACACACACACACACGCACACACACAAACGCACAAACGCACACACGCACACACACACACACGCACAAACTCACACGCACACATACAGACACTCACACACACACAGGGGCCGCGAGCGCACGCGCACACACACGCACACACAGAAACGTGTACTGCTAACACTTGAATCTGCACAGATTGTAGCCTAAACAAACACACAAGCTTTTACAACTTCCTGAACTAACGTAATGAAATGTACGCATGTAGTCATCTATAACATATTATAACATATTATTGGGGCGGCAGGGTAGCCTAGTGGTTAGAGCGTTGGACTAGTAACCGAAAGGTTGCAAGTTCAAATCCCCGAGCTGACAAGGTACAAATCTGTCGTTCTGCCCCTGAACAGGCACTGTTCCTAGGCCGTCATTGAAAATAAGAATTTGTTCTTAACCTGTTTGGGATGCAAGCCCGACCTCGGCCGAAAATGACACCCCTGCAGGGCGCGAAATTCAAAATCTATTTTTTAAAAATATTTAACTTTTACACATTAACAAGTCCAATACAGCATTTGAAAGATAAACATCTTGTCAATCCAGCCAACATGTCCGATTTTTTAAATGTTTTACAGAGAAAACACCACATATATTTATGTTAGCTCACCACCAAATACAAAAGTGGACAGACACGTATGAATTATGATTATGAAGTATGAATTATGATTGAAGTAGCATGCACAACCAACCGAAATAAACTAAAACCAACCTAAAGAGCCCAGAAAAAACTACCTCAGATGACAGTCATATAACATGTTACACAATAAATCTATGTTTTGTTCATAAAAAGTGCATATTTTAGCTATAAATCAGTTTTACATTGATGCTACCCAAAAATGCTAATACATAGCTACAGTCTGAATCCAGCCGGGAGTAGCCAGAGAAAATACATACACCAACGTCGGCTACTAATTACACCTCATAAAACATTTCAGAAAAACATATGGTGGATAACTAATGAAAGACAGATATCGTGTGAATAAAGCCAACATTTCCGATTTTTGAAGTGTTTTACAGCGAAAACACAATATATCGTTATATTAGCTAACATCATAAGCTAGCATAAGGCAGCATTGATTCTAGTCAAGCGCTAGCCTAGCACAGTTAGCAGAGTTAGCATTCAACAGTTCGACATATATATGAAAAAGCATCCCAAATTGGGTCTTATCTTTCTTGATACTCCATCAGAATGTTGTAACGGGGTCCAATGTCCAGTAGAGTCTTTAGTTGGGTTCCAGAACGAATTATTTCCCTCTTTGGTTAGCTAGCACGATAGCATTGCTGCGCTAGAAAGCGTTTCTTCAAAAAATTCTTCCGTCGTTTCACATCTAAAGTCCAGAATAAATTGCAATAATATAATTAAAGTATATTGAAAAAACATACTTTAGGATGATTTTGTGACATGTATCAAATAATATCGTAGTCAGGCATCATATTCAACGTTATCTACCTTGTTCCAGAAGCTGAGACCAAATTATCCTTCGCGCCCGGATTTTTTTTTTAACTGCGCAGGTCTCACAAGAAGTTGTGTTATTCAGTCCAGGGACGAGATATTCGACTCCTTTCAATTCTCACTTCCGCATTACAGTCTGACGAACGCCTGTGACGTGTCTCTATCGTCCCAAGTCAAATGGCCTTTTATAGAGAAGGTCTTAAAGAGACACATCGCATTTTGGAAAACTCAATTCGGCTGGGAAAATGGCTGTAAAAATATTTCTGTTCGACTTAGAGAAACAATTCAAACCTTTTTAGAAACTACAGACTGTTATCTATCCAACAGTAGTAAATATATGCATATTGGAAAATAAAAAGTTTCTTAGGAGGCCGTTTGAAAATGTGCACACATTTTCCAGTTTTTTCAATATTCAGCGTGCAGCCATAACAGTTGACTTGCCTAGTTAAATAAAGGTAAAAAAAAAAATATATATATATATATATAAACCTAAACAGAGATTGAGACCTAAACAGAGATTGAGACCTAAACAGAGATTGAGGCCTAAACAGAGATTGAGGCCTAGACAGAGATTGAGGCCTAGACAGAGATTGAGGCCTAAACAGAGATTGAGGCCTAGACAGAGATTGAGGCCTAGACAGAGATTGAGGCCTAGACAGAGATTGAGGCCTAAACAGAGGTTGAGGCCTAAACTGGGATTGAGGCCTAAACAGAGATTGAGGCCTAAACAGAGGTTGAGGCCTAAACTGGGATTGAGGCCTAAACAGAGATTGAGGCCTAAACAGAGATTGAGGCCTAAACAGAGGTTGATGCCTAAACAGGTACTGGTTCTATGTCTGAACAACACCATTACCCTGAGTTGAATGTATAATTTTTTACCTTTATTTAACTAGGCAAGTCAGTCAAGAACTACTTCTTATTTACAATGAAGGCCTACCCGGCAAAACCCTATCCTGGAGGACGCCAATTGTGCACCGCCCTATGGGACTCCCAATAACGACCGGTTGTGATACAGCCTGCAATCGAACCAGCGTCTGTAATGGAGCCTCTAGCCCGCTGTGCCACTCGAGAGCCCAAACGAAAGGACGGTGCTGGAGGCCTTGTCACGGTTCTTTAAGTGTAGCTTTGTTTAAAGATCAAGGAGTCAACCCTTGCTGAGCTAAAAGGTCCATTTGTATATCAATATCAAACCATTTCTGGCAAACAATGAGGCACCTTATTGTGATTTTTCAATTCAAATGGTCAAAAATAAACTAAAATAGCTTCTTAGCAAAGAGGAATTTCTTAAGCCAGAATTTAGCTTGGACTTTCTTGGAGTGGTCTGAGCGGGGAGGGGAAAACTGAAAATGAGATGTTATTGGCAGAGATGCATGAACGAATTTACTGCATGGGGATGTCACCATGGGAGGCCAAAACTCCATTCCAACAAAATAGGCCCACATTTTCAAACAACTTTTTCACTAAAAGAGCATTTTCATCCTTTTCACAATTTCACAGTATTATTCCTACCTCTGTGTGTGGAAATATATGTGAAACACAGGAAAATCACATTTTGACTGCACAATATTGAAAAGCAGTATCAAGCTCTTCCCTTCAAGCAGACTGTATCTCCCTCTCCTTGAAAGTTAGTTGAAAAGTCCCTAAACTCTATCTCTCTGTCCTCCTGCAAACTCAGATCTTGTTTTACAAACTACTCCTTCCCTCTCCAAGGTGCTGAAACGCTTTTCACACATGTTAACTTTGCCGTCCCTCGCTCTCTTTTCCTCTTTCTCTCTCTCCATCCCTCTCTCCGATTTTAAGAGGTCAGCAGTCTTACTGTGCAGAGAAAGAGCATATGTTTCTAAGTGGTTCTCCTCACTTCTCCCATCCTGCTAAAAGTGAACCCGGGAGAGTTGTGTATGTTTTGGCACCCTGTCAGAAGCTGCTCTGAGAGCGGTGTACAGTAGCTGATAGGCCCCATTAAAACACCAGAGCCAGCGTCTTCAGTTCTCTCTCAGCTGCTAAAACCTATGGTTCCCCTGCCTGCCTGCAGTCTAAACAGAACAGAGATAAGAGCAGAGAAAACACCTGTCTGTGTCGTACTGAGTCATGTCGTTTCACTAGCTTTTGGTGAATAAGGATATCAAAGAAGTTTTTCCCAGTTGCTGGATTTAGTCAACAGTTCTAGTGATACTAGGTGGACAATTCAAAGGGTCTATAATGCTAACATTCCAACACTGTTACACCATGACTCACATACTCTGTCCTGGGTCATATGACCTCAAAAAATAATCAAGGACAGGTTCAGGTCAGAGCGATGGGGATAAACATCTGACAGGGTATGTTTGATTCAGTAAGCTTTATTATTCTGTAGGGATGGTGAGGAGAAGAGAGACGGTCAGGATGAGAAGGACAGAGAGGGGCAGAGGACAGACGGGGGAGAGGACAGAGGGGGGAGGACAGAGAAGAGGAGAGGACAGAGGGGGGGAGAGGACAGAGGGGGGAGAGAACAGAGAGGGGCAGAGGACAGAGAGGAGGAGAGGACAAAAAGGGAGAGGACAAAGAGGGGCAGAGAACAGAGAGGAGGAGAGGACAGAGAGGGAGAGAGGACAGAGGGGGGAGAGGACAGAGAGGGGGAGAGGACAGAGGGGGAGAGAGAACAGAGAGGAGGAGAGGACAGAGAGGGAGAGAGGACAGCGAGGGGGAGAGGACAGAGGGGGGAGGACAGAGGGGGGAGGACAGAGAAGAGGAGAGGACAAAAAGGGAGAGGACAAAGAGGGGCAGAGAACAGAGAGGGGGAGAGGACAGAGAGGAGGAGAGGACAGAGAGGGAGAGAGGACAGAGGGGGAGAGAGAACAGAGAGGAGGAGAGGACAGAGAGGGAGAGAGGACAGAGGGGGAGAGAGAACAGAGAGGAGGAGAGGACAGAGGGGAGAGGACAGAAAGGGGCAGAGGACAGAGAGGGGGAGAGGACAGAAAGGGGCAGAGGACAGAGGGGGAGAGGACAGAAAGGGGCAGAGGACAGAGGGGGAGAGGACAGAAAGGGGCAGAGGACAGAGAGGGGGAGAGGACAGCGAGGGGGAGAGGACAGAGGGGGGAGGACAGAGGGGGGAGGACAGAGGGGGGAGGACAGAGGGGGGAGGACAGAGAAGAGGAGAGGACAAAAAGGGAGAGGACAAAGAGGGGCAGAGAACAGAGAGGGGGGAGGACAGCGAGGGGGAGAGGACAGAGGGGGGAGGACAGAAGGGGGGGACAGAGGGGGGAGGACAGAGAAGAGGAGAGGACAAAAAGGGAGAGGACAAAGAGGGGCAGAGAACAGAGAGGGGGAGAGGACAGAGAGGGAGAGAGGACAGAGAGGGAGAGAGGACAGAGGGGGAGAGAGAACAGAGAGGAGGAGAGGACAGAGAGGGAGAGAGGACAGAGGGGGAGAGAGAACAGAGAGGAGGAGAGGACAGAGGGGAGAGGACAGAAAGGGGCAGAGGACAGAGAGGGGGAGAGGACAGAAAGGGGCAGAGGACAGAGGGGGAGAGGACAGAAAGGGGCAGAGGACAGAGGGGGAGAGGACAGAAAGGGGCAGAGGACAGAGAGGGGGAGAGGACAGCGAGGGGGAGAGGACAGAGGGGGGAGGACAGAGGGGGGAGGACAGAGGGGGGAGGACAGAGGGGGGAGGACAGAGAAGAGGAGAGGACAAAAAGGGAGAGGACAAAGAGGGGCAGAGAACAGAGAGGGGGGAGGACAGCGAGGGGGAGAGGACAGAGGGGGGAGGACAGAAGGGGGGGACAGAGGGGGGAGGACAGAGAAGAGGAGAGGACAAAAAGGGAGAGGACAAAGAGGGGCAGAGAACAGAGAGGGGGAGAGGACAGAGAGGGAGAGAGGACAGAGAGGGAGAGAGGACAGAGAGGGGGAGAGGACAGAGAGGGACAGAGGACAGAGAGGGAGAGGACAGAGAGGAGGAGAGGACAGAGGGGGGAGAGGACAGAGAGAGAGAAGACAGAGGGGGACAGAAGACAGAGAGGGGGATAGGACAGAGAGAGAGAGTACAAAAAGGGAGAGGACAAAGAGGGGCAGAGGACAGAGGGGGGAGAGGACAGAGAGGGTTAGAGGACAGAAAGGGGCAGAGGACAGAGAGGGGCAGAGGACAGAAAGGGGCAGAGGACAGAGGGGGAGAGGACAGAAAGGGGCAGAGGACAGAGAGGGGCAGAGTACAGAGAGGGAGAGAGTACAGAGAGGGAGAGAGGACAGAGAGGGTTAGAGGACAGAAAGGGGCAGAGGACAGAGAGGGGCAGAGGACAGAGAGGGGGGAGGAGACTGAGAGGGAGAGGACAGAGAGGGTTAGAGGACAGAGAGGGTTAGAGGACAGAGAGGGAGAGAGTACAGAGAGGGAGAGAGGACAGAGAGGGTTAGAGGACAGAGAGGGTTAGAGGACAGAGAGGGGCAGAGGACAGAGAGGGGCAGAGGACAGAGAGGGGCAGAGGACAGAGAGGGGCAGATGACAGAGAGGGGGGAGGAGACTGAGAGGGAGAGGACAGAGAGGGTTAGAGGACAGAGAGGGGCAGAGGACAGAGAGGGGCAGGGGACAGAGAGGGGCAGAGGACAGAGAGGGGGGAGGAGACTGAGAGGGAGAGGACAGAGAGGGTTAGAGGACAGAGAGGGGCAGAGGACAGAGAGGGGCAGAGGACAGAGAGGGAGGGGACAGAGAGGGGCAGAGGACAGAGAGGGAGGGGACAGAGAGGGGCAGAGGACAGAGAGGGGGGAGGAGACTGAGAGGGAGAGGACAGAGAGGGTTAGAGGACAGAGAGGGGCAGAGGACAGAGAGGGGCAGAGGACAGAGAGGGGCAGAGGACAGAGAGGGAGGGGACAGAGAGGGGCAGAGGACAGAGAGGGAGGGGACAGAGAGGGGCAGAGGACAGAGAGGGAGGGGACAGAGAGGGGCAGAGGACAGAGAGGGAGGGGACAGAGAGAAGGGGACAGAGAGGGGGAGAGGACAGAGAAGGAAAGGACAGAGAGGGAGAGAGGACAGAGAGTGAGTGGACAGAGAGGGGAAGAGGACAGAAAGGGGCAGAAGACAGAGAGGGGATGAGGGCAGAGAGGGGAAAAGGACAGAGAGGGGCAGAGGACAGAGAGGGAGGGGACAGAGAGGGAGGAGGACAGAGGAAATGAGCAGGAAATTTTTCATCCACCTATTTCATAGAGAAGGAAACATCAATCACCCTTTCACAAACCTATCAACACACATACACATACACACACATTATCAACATTGTCCCTTCTCACCCAACGGAAAACACTTCATCTATCATTACTTAACAAGCAGATGCCCTTAGCTAGCACACATTTAGACACACACACACAAGCATGCATGCACATGCACACACACACACGCACACACACACACTCTTGGTACTCATTACTCTGGTCTGATGTTCACCCAGAGGAGTCAAATTGAATGTCTGGTGTTCACCCAGAGGAATCAAACTGACTGTCTGATGTTCACCCAGAGGAGTCAAACTGAATGTCTGATGTTCACCCAGAGGAGTCAAACTGACTGTCTGATGTTCACCCAGAGGAGTCAAACTGACCGTCTGATGTTCACCCAGAGGAGTCAAACTGAATGTCTGGTGTTCACCCAGAGGAATCAAACTGAATGTCTGATGTTCACCCAGAGGAGTCAAACTGACTGTCTGATGTTCACCCAGAGGAGTCAAACTGAATGTCTGATGTTCACCCAGAGGAGTCAAACTGACTGTCTGATGTTCACCCAGAGGAGTCAAACTGAATGTCTGATGTTCACCCAGAGGAGTCAAACGGACTGTCTGATGTTCACCCAGAGGAGTCAAACTGACTGTCTGATGTTCACCCAGAGGAGTCAAACTGACTGTCTGATGTTCACCCAGAGGACTCAAACTGACTGTCTGATGTTCACCCAGAGGAGTCAAACTGACTGTCTGATGTTCACCCAGAGGAATCAAACTGACTGTCTGATGTTCACCCAGAGGAGTCAAACTGACTGTCTGATGTTCACCCAGAGGAATCAAACTGACTGTCTGATGTTCACCCAGAGGAGTCAAACTGAAGGGCTGATGTTCACCCAGAGGAGTCAAACTGAAGGTCTGATGTTCACCCAGAGGAGTCAAACTGACTGTCTGATGTTCACCCAGAGGAGTCAAACTGACTGTCTGATGTTCACCCAGAGGAATCAAACTGACTGTCTGATGTTCACCCAGAGGAGTCAAACTGACTGTCTGATGTTCACCCAGAGGAGTCAAACTGACTGTCTGATGTTCACCCAGAGGACTCAAACTGAAGGGCTGATGTTCACCCAGAGGAGTCAAACTGAAGGGCTGATGTTCACCCAGAGGAGTCAAACTGAAGGGCTGATGTTCACCCAGAGGAGTCAAACTGAAGGGCTGATGTTCACCCAGGAGTCAAACTGAAGGTCTGATGTTCACCCAGAGGAGTCAAACTGAATGTCTGATGTTCACCCAGAGGAGTCAAACTGAAGGGCTGATGTTCACCTAGAGGACTCAAACTGACTGTCTGATGTTCACCCAGAGGAATCAAACTGACTGTCTGATGTTCACCCAGAGGAGTCAAACTGACTGTCTGATGTTCACCCAGAGGACTCAAACTGAAGGGCTGATGTTCACCCAGAGGAGTCAAACTGAAGGGCTGATGTTCACCCAGAGGAGTCAAACTGAAGGGCTGATGTTCACCCAGAGGAGTCAAACTGAATGTCTAATGTTCACCCAGAGGAGTCAAACTGACTGTCTGATGTTCACCCAGAGGAGTCAAACTGACTGTCTGATGTTCACCCAGAGGAGTCAAACTGAAGGGCTGATGTTCACCCAGAGGAGTCAAACTGAAGGGCTGATGTTCACCCAGAGGAGTCAAACTGAAGGGCTGATGTTCACCCAGAGGAGTCAAACTGAAGGGCTGATGTTCACCCAGAGGAGTCAAACTGAATGTCTGATGTTCACCCAGAGGAGTCAAACTGAAGGGCTGATGTTCACCCAGAGGAGTCAAACTGAATGTCTAATGTTCACCCAGAGGAGTCAAACTGACTGTCTGATGTTCACCCAGAGGAGTCAAACTGAATGTCTGATGTTCACCCAGAGGAGTCCCAGTTTTCTTGAACTCACTGAAGTCTGAGATTTCTCAGTCCCGAGTTTCCAGTTGTTTTGAACTAGGCAGAAGTCATGCTGGATCGACAGCATGGCCAATGTATTTAACCTTTTCTGGCCCATGGCACGTGCATGTTTATCCTTTTAAGCTTGGAAAAGAGACAGACTTGGACCACACACCCACTCCACTGAATAGCAGGCTAGTGATTGCTTTGTAACGCTTGCAGTTAGCCACTGATTCCTTCCAAACTACTCATTGTTGAATTTGCGATTTCCAACTTGCTGTGTAATGTTTATGTTGAATGGCCGATGAGCACTGAGATGTTTTATTTATAATTTATCTTCATATGACAAGGATTGAAAAGGATTTGCCAGTAGATTGTCGACTTGATTCATGATGATGACTGCCTGTCTAGCTTGCTAGCTAAGATTTTGAAAGTATGATGTTGACATGATCAGTCATGTCCAATTAAAGGTACGGTAGATATAATTTGATTTGACGTCATTTTATTTGTGGCCAATGACCTTGAGTCTTCTTGGATGGGCACTTTTAATGTAACTCTATGGCAGCACCCAAAGGGCTTGAATTTTCAAGCTCTCCTTGTGGATTGACATAGTTTCCCCATGAGTGACAGAACCCTGAGCCAATCACGGAGCAACTAGAGAACATTACCAACCTCTATGCTCCGTATTTTCCTCTGGCTGCTCCACCACCACAGAAAGCACTGAGCTAGGCGGAAACACCTGCATTTTGGAGCTGCCGTACTCAAGAAAATAAAAAACTTAACTCAAAGATATATTTTTTTTACATTGTTTGCAAACTGATGTGTGACACGTGTTAATGCCAAAATAAAATGCAAAACAGGAAACGCATTTTTTATATATATATTTTTTTAGCTAAACAGGTGGGGCTCAAAATGGGTTCTGCCCCACCTGCCCTTAATGACAGGTCGCCACTGTGTGAATTATACAACAGATAACAGGGAGATGACAGCAGCAGCATTGAAAGGTGATACACTCACAGATGTGTAATTGAGTGTGAAGGGGGAGTTAAATATTAAATAAAAACTCCCTCAGAATCAGTACGTTTAGGTCAAGGAGGAAAGTACTAGTAGTATTTTATACTTCCTTCTATGGGTCAGTTATCCACTTGCTTCCATTTATGGGTCAGTTATCCACTTGCTTACTTCTATGCCAGCAGCATACCACCCTGCATCCCACTGCTGGTTTCCTCTGAAGCTAAGCAGTGTTGGTCCTGGTCTGTCTGGATGGGAGACCAGATGCTGCTGGAAGTGGTGTTGGGGGGCCAGTAGGAGGCACTCTTTCCTCTGGTCTAAAAAATATCCCAATGCCCCAGGGTAGTGATTGGGGACACTGCCCTGTGTAGGGTGCTGTCTTTTGGACGGGATGTTAAACGGGTGTCCTGATTCTCTGAGGTCATTAAAGATCCCATGGCACTTATCGTAAGAGTAGGGGTGTTAACCCTGGTGTCCTGGCTAAATTTCCAAGCTCTCCCTCATATGGACAGCTAATCATCCCCAGCTTACAATTGGCTCATTCATCCCCCTCCTCTCCCCTGTAACTATTCCCCAGGTCATTGCTGTAAATGAGAATGTGTTCTCAGTTGACTTACCTGGTAAAATAAAAAATATGGGTCAGTTAACCTGTTGGGGATGGGGGCGCTGTTTAGACTATTTATGCTAATGTGGCTAATTTTTTAAACGGCTTCCCACAAAATCCTTGATCGTACAATATGCATATTATTATTATTATTGGATAGAAAACAGTCTATAGTTTCTATAGGAGTTGAAATTTTGTCTCTAAGTGGAACAGAGCCCATTCTACAGCAATTTCCCTGACATGGAGTCAGATTTGAGAAATGTTGGCCACTTTTCTGAAGTCAGTTAAAAGGGCACTGTCGTTGCTATGACTATACGGACACTTCTTACGTCTTCCCCTGGATGCCTTTACGTGATGACGATTCCAACGGGGTCGATTGCTCGTTCACAGGCCCTACAAATGAAAAAAACCTTTAGCTAGCAAGTCTTTTCTTGCTGCGTAACGCGCGTGGAAGACACCGACCCTCTCCTGTTCCAAGCGTTAGTTTAGCCTGTTATATTTCTCCGGTCATCTTTTCACTCGTTATAGGAGTTACAAACATCATAAAGTAGTTAATTTAAAGCGTTTTATAGCAATTTATATCCGTTTAGTGCGATTTTGGGACATTTATTTTTGCAACGATGTGAAAAGTTGGGCACGCTTTTCAGTTCATCCCGAACGCAGTTGACATTTCCACATGGCAAGAGGACAGCTTTCCACCAAAAGACGATTTCTCCCAAGAAAGGATCCTTTGCCCAAGATACTGATGGAAGAACAGCTCAAGGTAGGACATTTTTATTATGATAAATCGTGTTTCTGTCGAAACATTTTAGTGGCTTAGGACGCCATGTTTTTTGACGTAGCTTCGCTTGGCGCAAACTGTATTGAAAAGTAAGGATAAATTAAAAAATGTAATAACGCAATTGTATTAAGAATTAAATTGTCTATCAATCCCTGTCCACCCTATATTTTTTAGTCACGTTTATGAGTATTTATGTATAAGAGTAGATCACTGTCTAAGTGGCGCAAGGACAAATTCTGACCAGCTGAGTTACATTTCACATTGTCTAACCATGATTTTGGTGGCTAAATATAAACATTTTCGATCAAACTGTATATGCATGTTGTAATGTGATGTTACAGGAGTGTCATCGGAAGAATTCTGAGAAGGTTAGTGAAAAAATTAATATCTTTTGGCGATGTTGACTTTTATCGCTCACTTTGGCTAGAATCAATGCTGGGTTGCTAATTGCTATGTGCTAAGCTAATATAACGATTTATTGTGTTTTCGCTGTAAGACACTTAGAAAATCTGAAATATTGTCTGTATTCACAGGATCTGTGTCTTTCGATTCGTGTATGCTGTGTATTTTTACGAAATGTTTGATGATTAGTAGTTAGGTAAACACGTTGCTCATTGTAATTATTCTAGTCCATTTGTGATGGTGGGTGCAATTGTAAACTATGCCATCTACCTGAAATATGCACTTTTTTCTAACAAAACCTATCCCATACCATAAATATGTTATCAGACTGTCATCTAATGAGTTTTTTTGTTGGTTAGGGGCTATAAATATCTTAGTTTAGCCGAATTGGTGATGGCTACTGGTGTTGGTGGACAAATAAAAGATGGTGGATTATGCTAATGTGTTTTTAGGTAATAGATGTACATCTTTACATATTGTGTCTTCCCTGTAAAACATTTTAAAAATCGGAAATGTTGACTGGATTCACAAGATCTGTGTCTTTCATTAGCTGTATTGGACTTTAATGTGTGAAAGTTAAATATTTTAAAAATATATTTTTTTTGAATTTCGCGGCACTGGTTTTTCAGTGGGGGGGGGGGGGTGTGCCGCTAGCGCCACGCTGATCCTAGACAGGTTAACCACTTGCCTCCTTCTATGTGTCACGCCTGCTCCCTCTCTGGCACTCGAGGGCGCCAGGCTGCCCGTCATTACGGACACACCTGTCACCATCATTATGAGCAGCACCACTCATTGGACTCACCTGGACTCCTTCACTTTGTTGATTGCCCCTCCTATATCTGTCTGCTCCCCTGTTTGTTCCCTGTGTCTGCATTAATGTCGTTATGTGTTCATGACGCTGTCCTGTCCTGTTCCATGTCCGTTGCTAAATGAAATGTTCACTCCCTGTACCTGATCCTCATCTACCAGGGTCGATCCTATGAGTTAGTTATCCACTTGCTTCCTTCTATGGGTCAGTTGTACACTTGTGAATTGAAGAAAAAAAGTGTAAAGCTGTTTCAATTATATATAGTTTGTATAATCAAAAACCCACAATACATATTGCCTCATTTAATTTTCTCATATTTAGTTAGTTATATCAAACAACAAAAAGGGAATAAAATTCCCAGATGCAAGATGTAGTTTAATGACGTGGAAGCAGTGTAATATGGGTACAACATTAAAAGGTGATTAATATGATTATTCATCAGGCTGCGTTTACATTTCTGTCATTTAGCACAGGGGTTCAAAGGTTAACTGTGGGGTCGAGGGACTTTCCTTGATTTGAGGTGTATTTGATTGATTTATTTTACAAATGTGAAATTTTATACACTGATCTACAACGATGCATACATTTGCGATGCTTTAGGCAAGAAACCAGCGGTTAACTTCTTGCAACTATAGGGGGTGCTGTTTTGCATTAGCATAATTTTCTCTACAGATTAAACTGCCTAGTACTCAATTCTTGCTCGTACAATATGCATATTATTGTTATTATTGGATAGAAAACACTCTCTAGTTTCTATATCCATTTGAATTATGTGTCTGAGTGAAACAGAACTCATTCTACAGCACTTTTCCTCCCAGTGTGTGAGATTTAGACATCTTGGCCTCTGGTTCCAGATCAGTTTTAAAAGTCTCTGTTAATCCTATGAGATACAAACACTGCCCACGCCTTCCTCTAGATGTCAGTAAGTGGTGACAATTTGAATGGAGTCGATTGCGCAATCATTGGCTCTATAAATCACCAAATACCGGAAGTAGCGTTCCTTTGGACTCTGCGCTCAACGCAAGAAGGATATCTGACTGGCCTTTTTCCAAGCCTTGGTTTAGCCAGTAATATAGCGTCGGTCATCTTTTTACTCGTTATAGGTGTTAGCAACATCATAAGGTAGTTAATTTAAACCGTTTTATAGCAATTTTTATCCGTTTAGTGCGATTTTGAGGCATTGCTTTGTAATAGACTTTGAAGCTCCGGGCACGTTTCGGGGTCCCGGTCGTACGTTAGTGGGCATTTCGACGGACAAGTGGACATCTTTCGACCAAAAGAAGATTAGACCCAAGAAAGGATTCATTGTCCAAGATTCTGAAGGGAGAACAGCTCATAGTAAGAACAATTTATGATGATAAATCGTGTTTCTGACGATAAATGTTAAACGCTTATGCCGCCATCTTGTTTGCTATAGCTTCACTTGGCGCAAACTGTATTGAAAAGTAAGGATAATTTAAAAAATGTAATTCCGCGATTGTATTAAGAATTAAATTGTCTATCAATCGCTGTCCACCCTGTATTTTTTTGTCAAGTTTATGAGTATTTATGTATAAGACTAGATCACTGTCTAATATGGTGCAGGACATTTTCTGACCAGCTGAGCTACTTGTGTCATTGTCTAACCATGATTTTGGTGGCTAAATATGCACATTTTCGAACAAGCTCTATATGTATGTTGTAATATGATGTTACAGGAGTGTCATCTGAAGAATTCTGAGAAGGTTAGTGAAAAAATTTATATATTTTGGCGATGATTACGTTATCGCTCTCTTTGGCTAGAATCAATGCTCTGGTAACGTTTGCATATGTGGTATGCTAATATAACGATTTATTGTGTTTTCGCCGTAAAACACTTAGAAAATCTGAAATGTTGTCTGAATTCACAAGATCTGTGTCTTTCCATTGCTATGTGCTGTGTATTTTTAAGAAATGTTTTATGATGAGTAAATTGGTAATACACGTTGCTCTCTGTAGTAATTCTAGGAGCTTTGGTGAGATTTGTGATGCTGGCTGCAATGGCAAACTATGATTTATACCTGAAATATGCACATTTTTCTAACAAAACCTATCCTATACCATAAATATGTTATCAGACTGTCATCTGATGAGGTTTTTTCTTGGTTAGTGGCTATCAATATCTTAGTTTAGCCGAATTGGTGATAGCTACTGGTGTTGAGAGAAAATGGTGGACAAAGAAAAATGGTGATTTTTGCTAACGTGTTTAGCTAATAGATTTACATATTGTGTCTTCCCTGTAAAACATTTAAAAAATCTGAAATGGTGGCTTTATTCACAGGATCTGTATCTTTCATTAGGTGTCTTGGACTTGTGATTTATTGATATTTAGATGCTACTATTTAATTGTGACGCTATGCTAGCGATGCTAATCAGTGTGTGGGGGGGGGGGGGGTTGCTCCCGGACCCGGGGTAGAGGCTCCTGAAAGGTTAAACGCCCAACGATGCATAAATGTGTGATGCTTTAGGCTAGAAACCAGCGGTTAAACGCCCAACGATGCATAAATGTGTGATGCTTTAGGCTAGAAGGCAGCGGTTATACACCCAACGATGCATAAATGTGTGATGCTTTAGGCTAGAAACCAGCGGTTAAACGCCCAACGATGCATAAATGTGTGATGCTTTAGGCTAGAAGGCAGCGGTTATACACCCAACGATGCATAAATGTGTGATGCTTTAGGCTAGAAACCAGTGGTTATACACCCAACGATGCATAAATGTGTGATGCTTTAGGCTAGAAGGCAGCGGTTATACACCCAACGATGCATAAATGTGTGATGCTTTAGGCTAGAAGGCAGCGGTTATACACCCAACGATGCATAAATGTGTGATGCTTTAGGCTAGAAGGCAGCGGTTAAACGCCCAACGATGCATAAATGTGTGATGCTTTAGGCTAGAAGGCAGCGGTTATACACCCAACGATGCATAAATGTGTGATGCTTTAGGCTAGAAGGCAGCGGTTAAACGCCCAACGATGCATAAATGTGTGATGCTTTAGGCTAGAAGGCAGCGGTTATACACCCAACGATGCATAAATGTGTGATGCTTTAGGCTAGAAGCTAGAGGTTAAACGCCCACCGGTGCAACTCTGATGAACACGGAAATATCTTTGGTTTGTCTCTATGACATTCAGAAACTGAGCTACAACCTTTTAAAGTCGAGGAGTCCCATAAATTGGACTTTGCTCGAGAAGTAATCTTATACAATGTGACTTTCACTACCAATTGAGCTATTCACTTTCTGCAAAAGAGAATATGTATAATTTATTTATTATCCTCTCCTCGGAGGACAATTACCTTCGTTTTTTTTGCTACATATACACACATTTTACATATACGTTACATATACATTTTACATATACATTTTACATACATGGTACTTTTATATCTAGGTCTGTTGTCACTAAGACCATAAGATCATCTCCCTGACTCATGACGCACCTTTGCGTCCTAATGCAAACCCTTGGTCGCCAATTGGTGTTGGCCAGAGGTAAATATGGGCTGTATAATCTAATTTAATATGTATATTTGCCAGCAGCATACCACCCTGCATACCACTGCTGGCTTGCTTCTGAAGCTAAGCAGGGTTGGTCCTGGTCAGTCCCTGGATGGGAGACCAGATTCTGCTGGAAGTGGTGTTGGAGGGCCAGTAGGAGGCACTCTTTCCTCTGGTCTAAAAAAAATATCCCAATGTCCCAGGGCAGTGAATGGGGACACTGCCCTGTGTAGGGTGCTGTCTTTCGGATGGGACGTTAAACGGGTGTCCTGACTCTCTGAGGTCATTAAAGATACCATGGCACTTATCGTAAGAGAAGGGGTGTTAACCCCGGTGTCCTGGCTAAATTCCCAATCTGGCCCTCAAACCATCATGGTCACCTAATAATCCCCAGTTTACAATTGGCTCATTCATCCCCCTCCTGTAACTATCCCCCAGGTTGTTGCTGCAAATGAGAACGTGTTCTCAGTCAACTTACCTGGTAAAATAACAGTAAACTAATATAAAAAAATATTTAAATTGAGGCTTCAAATAAATGATAATAATAAAACATATTTGGTAGTGGAATGATGTTGTTATTATTATTATTATCATCATTAAATAGCCTAGCTAAAATATTGAATGAGACTTGTGGAATTGCCCGGAAATTAGCTTGAAATCAACAACATATTCCTAGGTCTCTAAAACGAAACAAAATCTAGCTTTTGGTGATATATTTAATGTAGGGGGGTGACATATTTCAAGTGTGAAAAGGGGGACACTGGGGGGGAGGGAAAAGTTGAGAACCCTTGATTTAGCAGACGCTCTTATCCAGTCAGGGTATTACACTTCTATGATTTTGTTACAGTCGCATTGACACAACACTGGGAGACACATGCTCAAGCTTAGATTATATTATATTAGAGTTACATTGAGCACATCATTCACATCATTCAAATCATAATCATTGACCTAATTCATCTTTAATTTCCATCAAACAGTCATTTATCAACAACAGCTACACCATTTACTTTGAGAAGAAACAGTCAACCTAATACAGTGGTTCCTCGTTTAAAAGTTGTGTGTTTATGCTGTGGGACTTAGAGGTAATTTGTGGTTTAGTACGGTACCCTGCGTCACTACGTCATTGCTCCAGACCACCACAATGGGGAGGTAGAGCACTGATTATGTTTTGGGCAACATAAACCTAAATAGAAACTGATAATTGTGCATGACTTCAGTATTACTTACTAAAGCTGTTGTTTCAGTAAGGTTTTTATTATTTTATTTTGTTAGGATTATTTTGCTCTTACTGTATGCCACTCCCGACCGGTCACGTTGTACAGCGCCTGAGTGGCTCAACGGTCTAAGACACTGCATTACAGTGCAGGTTGTGTTGCTACAGATGCTGGTTTAATGTCCATACCGGCCTCGGCTGGGACACCCATGATATGACTGTAGGTTTTT
This sequence comes from Salvelinus fontinalis, assembly GCF_029448725.1. Lineage (NCBI taxonomy): Eukaryota > Metazoa > Chordata > Actinopteri > Salmoniformes > Salmonidae > Salvelinus > Salvelinus fontinalis. Next base: position 7,160,909 of record NC_074697.1, read on the forward strand.
GGTTTCTCTCCCTCTAAAAACAGAAAAAAATAATTCTAAATAACAAACTGGCTTTATTTACAAATTAGTAACAATGTCTCACCTAATGTTCGAGAATGTCCTTTTTCTCGCTCATTTTACATTACTTGAAAACAAAACCATGTCCAAAACATTTAAGGGGCATTGCACTAATAATAGCGCTGACTAGGGATGACGCAACCTTTATAGGAGGAACCACTGTAGCAAAGAAAATTGAATTACTCAAATACATGACACGATACATTACTGTAAAAATAAAAAACGGGTGTGACATAAAGGGGAAAGTTCACCAAATTGTCTATAAATGGGAATATAGTACTATATAGTACTCTATCGTACTCTATATTGCTACTATAGTACTCTATTGTACTCCTATAGTACTCCATAGTATTCCTATAGTATTCTATAGTACTCCTATAGTACTCTAAATTACTACTACAGTACTCTATTGTACTCCTATAGTACTCCATATTATTCCTATAGTACTCTATAGCACTCCTATAGTACTCTATAGTACTCCTATAGTACTCTATAGTACTCTATATTGCTACTATAGTACGATTAGGTTTCTTGTGTAGCCACTGAAGCTTTTAACCTTTGAACAATGCCTGCTGCTGTTTCATGTGACATCACTGGGTCTGCTCTCCTATACAAAGGTTGAACACTATCACATGCTTTGAGGATTTCAATCAGGTCCTTCCTGTCAACACATAGGGCAGTGCCATGAGGCATGTGAAATGCTAGTGTTTCATGATCCCATACAAACAACTGATGCCTGCCTTTGCAAACCTTTTTGTCTTTCATGGTATTGTGCTCTCTGATCAATTCATAGTTGTGTGTCTCAGACAAGGCCTGTACGTTCCCTCTCTATAGCTACACATAGGTTCAGAACCTTCAAGAAGTGGGCATGAGTCAAAGTCCTTAACCTCTGGACTGTGGACAACCACTGCATACATGATCTGCTGCTGGTAAACCACAGTTTGGTAGACTCTCAGGACCGGCTTCTCTCCTCCACAGAGCTGCTCTGTGTTCATCTGCATGAGATCCTCCAGGGCGAAGGTAAACCTGTAGTTCCCATATCGAGATCCATCTTTGACGACGGGGGAGGCGGTAACCTTTAGCAGGAACAATTCCTGACGTTGCCTCCTTCCAGTTTGTGCACTTGAGGAGTGCCTGTTGGGGATCTCCCTGTCAAGGTAGCGATCCTGTGCTTCATTGATATTGCTGTTCTCAATGTTAAGACCCCACCACATGAAATTACCTCTTCTATTTCCGCCCTTAAATCAATTTACAGGATCCCATCCAGACCTGCTTTGTTAGTAACATGGGAAACTTTGGATATTTGGAATTCCACTTTTTCAGGGTATGCTGGGATTTCTTTACGAAGGTAGCTATGAGATCGTAATGACCTCTTGATTTTCAATGTATCTATACATGCATGTTTACACTGAAACACTTCTTCACTTGTCGTTCCCTGAAAATAGAATGGTTCACCGTTAGGTACATCATCATTTGAGAGTAAAAAAATGGTACTTGTCTAAATAGATCACACAACATCACAATCAAATCATTCTTAAATGGAGGAGAACAGGAATAATCATATCCACAAAGAAATGTGAGAAGAGGTCAAAAGAAAAATACAGTGGCTTTTAAATATAAAAAAGGTATTTTTTAAAAGGGCATGTTGAGCATTAAAAATGAACAAAAATGATCCCACTAACTAACTGCAAAACTGACATTTGCCAAAAAATAAGCTTAAGTCACTTTACGAAGCTGAAGCAAAACGTACAATAGCGCTTTCAAATGCACGACCAGGTTTCCAAATGCACGACCAGGTTGCCAAATGCACGACCAGGTTGCCAAACGCGAGACCAGGTTGCCAAATGCACGACCAGGTTGCCAAACGCGAGACCAGGTGCCAAATTCACGACCAGGTTGCCAAACGCGAGACCATGTGCTAAATTCACGACCAGGTTGCCAAATGCACGACCAGGTTGCCAAATGCACGACCAGGTTGCCAAACGCGAAACCAGGTTGCCAAATGCACGACCAGGTTGCCAAATGCACGACCAGGTTGCCAAATGCACGACCAAGTTGCCAAATGCACAACCAGGTTGCCAAATGCACGACCAGGTTTCCAAATGCACGACCAGGTTTCCAAATGCACGACCAGGTTGCCAAATGCACGACCAGGTTGCCAAACGCGAGACCAGGATGAGGGGTCATTAGCTTATGATAATACTTTTGTTGGTGCAGTAACCTCTAGGGTTCAGGTGAGGTTTAACCCCTGTGAGGGTAGCCCTTTCCATCAGTCAAATGACCAAATCGCCTTCCAGTGGAGGAATGTTATTTTAATTTTTTTGATCATTTCATAATTAATAAACAATATTTCAAAAAGCCTGCCAAAAATCCGGTGTTTCTATGTCAAATGGTTTTGCTATATTTCAGTCTTCTGTGACATTTATAAAGTGTAAAATTGGGTTGCAAATCTGACATGGTACAAGTGTCTTCTTTTTTTAAAGCCCATAACCATGTGTGTGAGGTGTAATACTTTTGTTTCAAAGCAGTTGTTTAAACCTCTCTGGGATCGCGGGACGCTTGCGTCCCAACAGCCTGTTATAATGTAGAGCGCCAGATATTTAAAAAATGATATAAAATTAAACTTGATTAAATCACACACATAAGATATCAAATTAAAGCTACACTCGTTGTGAATCCAGCCAACATGTCAGATTTCAAAAAGGCTTTTCGGCGAAAGCATAAGATGCTATTATCTGATGATAGCCCAATGTAAACAAGAGAGTGTAGCCTATTTCAACCATGCTGGAGCTACTCAAAACGCAGAAATAAAATATAAAACATGCATTACCTCTCTAACTGCTGGCTACCTGCCGCCCTAAGAAGAAATATGTTTAATTAAAAAGGCTCCCGAGTGGCGCAGCGGTCTAAGGCACTGAATCTCAGTGCTAGAGGTGTTACTACAGACACCCTGGCTTGAATCCAGGCTGTATTACAACCGGCCTTGATTGGGAGTCCCATAGGGGGGCACACAATTGGCCCAGCGCCATCCGGGTTTGGCCGGTGTAGGCCGTCATTGTAAATAAGAATTTGTTCTTAACTGACTTGCTTAGTTAAGTAAAGGTTACATTTAGAATATTATAAAAAAGAAGATATCGAAGAATTTGAGGACTGACCGTCTATATAAAAAAATATATATGGTTATTTTGCTCGCTGACAATTGCTCACTCAAAATGTTACAAATGGGTGTGCACTCTTGGCTGAGTAGAGACGGGCTGTTTCTGGTTGGGTGGATGGTTGTGGCTAAAAAGGATGTATGAAGTATAGTTGTTTGGGATAAAAGGATATGGGACATTTGAGGTCACATTTGCAAGGGGATTGCATGTCAACTTGTTATGGGGAATAGTAGGATTCTGTCGGTGAAGGTAGGGTAAAGAGACTTCACATTGTGGCCTGCAAATGTTGCCAAGGAAATGCAGGGAATGTAAATCTCAGTGTACTAGAGGTTTAAAAAGACTTCTGAAGTTTGTAAGTTCAACACTTTCACACTTAATTTACGAAAAATGTATCAACCCCTACAAAAATGTCCATTAATTATAATCCACAAAATATTCACATTTACTGTTGCTGCAGGATTATTTTCCTGCTATAGCAAACTGGCTTCAATTAGGATCCTACATCTGTACTCAGGTGAGCAGGACTTTTGGATCCAGTAGATAATTAATCTACAAATGATGTTCAGAATGACTTTGTGACAGTGCTTGGCACACACTTAACAATGCCATCATTACAAAGCAAACCAAAGAATGGAGGGAGAGAGAAAATAAGTAGTTACATGGTGGGGAGGGAGAAACTACACAGCTGCCAAATAATGTGTGTCTCTGTACATCTGTGTATTTGCATGTCTATTTGCGTGTGTATTTGCATGTGTGCACAAGTTCTGTATCTATCTGCCAAGGTCATTTTCACAATGAAAAGAGAGAGAGAACGAAAGAACGAAAGAACGAAAGAAAAAAAGAAAGAGAACAACGACAATTTAACAGTTTCATGCCAACATGGCAATTATTGTACATTTTGTAGCCATTTTTTTCCATCTCTTAGCATACTGAAAAGAGAAGAGTACATTACCGAAAATCTGGTGTTTTGGATCACTGGACTTTCCCCTATAATGTCATACTATACCCGGGAATCAATATGGGTCTCTAAACAGGTCTGAATCAATATGGGTCTCTAAACAGGTCTGAATCAATATGGGTCTCTAAACAGGTCTGAATCAATGTGGGTCTCTAAACAGGACTGAGTCAATATGGGTCTCTAAACAGGTCTGAGTCAATATGGGTCTCTAAACAGGTCTGAATCAATATGGGTCTCTAAACAGGTCTGAGTCATTATGGGTCTCTAAACAGGTCTGAATCAATATGGGTCTTTAAACAGGTCTGAATCAATATGGGTCTTTAAACAGGTCTTAGTCAATATGGGTCTCTAAACAGGACTGAATCGCTTCGAGGCAAGCAACACTGAAGCTTGCACGAGAGGACCAGCTGTTCCCTACGACTATGTGATCACACTCTCCGTAGCTGATGTGATCAAGAACTTAAAACACGTCCATATTCACAAGACCACGGGGCCAAACAGATTACCAGAACGTGTACTCAGAGCGTGAGCGGACCAACTGGCAAGTGTCTTCACTGACATTTTCAACCTCTCCCTGACCGAGTCTGTAATACCTACAGTACATGTTTCAGGCAGACCACCATAGTCCCGGGGCCCAAGAAAGCGAAGGTAAATTACTAAATTACTACCGCCCCGTAGCACTCACGTCAGTAGCCTTGAAGTGCTTTGAAAGACTGGATGGCTGGATTGAAGTAAATGGCTACATTTTACAATAATTACCATGTTGGCATGAAGCTGTTCATTTGTCGTTGCTCTCTCTCTCTCTCTTTTTCTTTCTTTCTCTCTTTTCATTGTGTAGATGATCTTGGCAGATAGATACTTAGCTTGCGCACACATGCAAATACACACTCAAGTGCACATGCAAATACACAGACGCACAGAGACACAAATCATTTGGCAGCCGTGTCGTTTCTCTGAACATCAACTGTCTATTCATTCTCTACTGGATCCAATTGGAATGAGCCTAGAGTTTCCGCAATGAGGGTATTGATATGAGTCATGACCAGCCTTTCTGGACATCAGAACTGCGATTACTCACCACGAACTGGCAGAATCCTTATTTTCCTTTAAAAAGTATTGGCACCTTTTTTTAAATGTACGCCTAAAATGACATACCCAAATATAACTGCCTGAAGCTCAGGCCCTGAAGCAAGAATACTTTACTTTACTGACGTTATTGTCCCCATGGGGAAATGTTGTTGCTGTGTCATGTACACGTTTAAAGTGGTGTTTAAATACAAAACAAAATGACAATACAACATTCATAACAGTTACATACCAATAAAAAGAGACTAGACTGATGTCCTTACTGAGTCTATAGGAACATTAGCCTGCTGGCCTTACTGGGTGGATAGGAACATTAGCCTGCTGGCCTTACTGGGTGGATAGGAACATTAGCCTGCTGACCTTACTGGGTCTATAGGAACATTAGCCTGCTGGCCTTACTGTGTCAATAGGAACATAAGCCTGCTGACCTTACTGGCTCTATAGGAACATTAGCCTGCTGACCTTACTGAGTCTATAGGAACATTAGCCTGCTGGTCTTACGGAGTCTATAGGAACATTAGCCTGCTGACCTTACTGGGTCTATAGGAACATTAGCCTGCTGGTCTTACTGGGTCTATAGGAACATTAGCCTGATGTCCTTACTGATTCAATAGGAACATTAGCCTGCTGGTCTTACTGGGTCTATAGGATTATTGTTCTGATGTCCTTACTGAGACTATAGGAACATTAGACTGATGTCCTTACTGGGTCTATAGGAACATTAGACTGATGTTCTTACTGGGTGGATAGGAACATTAGCCTGATGTCCTTACTGAGTCTATAGGAACATTAGACTGATGTCCTTACTGAGACTATAGGAACATTAGACTGATGTCCTTACTGGGTCTATAGGAACATTAGACTGATGTTCTTACTGGGTGGATAGGAACATTAGCCTGATGTCCTTACTGAGTCTATAGGAACATTAGCCTGCTGGTCTTACTGAGTCTATAGGACCATTAGCCTGCTGGTCTTACTGGGTCTATAGGAACATTTGCCTGCTGGCCTTACTGAGTGGATAGGAACATTAGCCTGCTGGTTTTACTGAGTCTATAGGAACATTAGCCTGCTGGCCTTACTGAGTGGATAGGAACATTAGCCTGCTAGGCTGATAGGCAAACTAAAATGAATCGAGAAGCTACTGGGTGATGCTGAGAATATGACTTTCACAATTTTCTCAAGGCATTTCATAACTAAGGATGTCAAGGCGACAGAGCGGTAGTCATTCAGCACAGACTTGCTGTGCGGTAACAGAGAGAACAGTCTATGACTTGGGTGACTGGTGTATTTAACAATTTTTTGGGCCTACCTCTGACACCGTCTAGTATATAGGTCCTGGATGGCAGGAATCTTGGCACCAGTGAGGTACTGGGCCATACAAACTACCCTCTGTAGCGCCTTACGGTTGGATGCCGAGCAGTTGCCATACCAAGCAGTGATGCAACCAGTCAGGATGCTCTTGATGGTGCAGCTGTATAATCTTTGAGGATCTGAGTACCCATGCCAAATATTTTCAATCTCCTGAGGGGGAAAAGGTTTTGTCGTGCCCTCTTCACGACTGTCTTGGTGTGCTTGGACCATGTTAGTTTGTTGGTGATGTGGACACCAAGGAACTTGAAGCTCTCAACCTGCTCCTCTACAGCCTCGTTGATGAAAATGGGGGTGTGCTCTGTCCTCTTTTTCCTGTGGTCGACAATCATCTTCTTTGCCTTGATCACATTGAGGGAGAGGTTGTTGTCCTGGCACAACATGGCCAGGTCTCTGACCTCCTCCCTATAAGCTGTCTCATCATTGTCGGGATCAGGCCTACCACCGTTGTGTCATCTGCAAACTTAATGATGGTGTTGGAGTCGTGCCTGGCCATGCAGTCATGAGTGAACAGGGAGTACATGAGGGGACTGAGCACGCACCCCTGAGGGGCCCCTGTGTTGAGGAGTAGCATGTCGGATGTGTTGTTACCTCCCTTACCACCTGGGGGCGGCCCGTCAGGAAGTTCAGGGTCCAGTTGCAGAGGGAGGAGTTTAGTCCCAGGATCCTTAGCTTATTGATGAGCTTTGAGGGCACTATGGTGTTGAATGCTGAGCTGTAGTCAATGAATAGCATTCTCACGTGTTCCCTTTGTCCAGTTAGGAAAGGGCAGTGTGGAGTGCAAAGGAGATTGCATCATCTGTGAATCTGTTTCGGGCGGTATGCAAATTGGAGTGGGTCTAGGGTTTCTAGGATAATGGTGTTCGTGTGAGCCATGACAGCCTTTCAAAGCAATTCATGGCTACAGATGTGAGTGCTACGGGGCAGGTTACCTTAGTTATCATTTAGGCAGGTTACCTTAGTGTTCTTGGGCACAGGGACTATGGTGGTCTGCTTAAAACATGTTGGTAGTACAGACTCGGACAGGGAGAGGTTGAAAATGTCAGTGAAGACACCTGCCAGTTGGTCCACCCATGCTTTGAATACAAGTCCTGGGAATCCATCTGGCCCCGTGAATGTTGACCTGTTTATAGGTCTTGCTCACATCAACTACAGAGAGCGTGATCAAACAGTGTTCCAGAACAGCTGGTTCTCTCATGCATGATTCAGTGTTGCTTGCCTTGAAGAGAGCATAAAAGCATTTAGCTTGTGTGGTAGGTTCACGACACTGGGCAGCTCACGTCTGCATTTCCCTTGGTAGTCTGTAATAGTTTGCAAACCCTACCACATCCGACGAGCATCAGAGCCGTTGTAGTAGGATTCAATCTTTGTCTTGTATTGAAGCTTTGGTTGTTTGATGGTTCGTCTGAGGGTATAGCGGGATTTCTTATAAGCGTCCAGATTAGTGTCCCGCTCCTTGAAAGCATCAGCTCTAACCTTTAGCTTGGTGCTAATGTTGCCTGTAATACATGGCTTCTAGTTGGGATATGTACGCACGGTCACTGTGGGGACGACGTCGTTGATGAACTTATTGATGAAGCTGGTGACTGAGGTGGTATACTCCTCATGCTATTGGATGAATCCCGGAACATATTCAAGTCTGTGTTCTCAAAACAGTCCTGTAGAGTAGCATCTACGTCTTTTGACCACTTCAGCCCCAGGATTTGAATAGTTTGATTTATTTCAAATAGAATTCACGTTAACAACTGAAGTAAATATCAATATCAACCAAATACATAAACGTCCGTTGAGGGGGGGGGGGGGATTGTCTGCAGAATCTGATGGCCCTCTGGAAAGAGATCCTCACTCTGAGTTCGTCAAGTTTGTTAATTAATGATTGAACATTAGCAAGTAGTATGCTCGGGAACAGAGGACGGGTCGAGTCGGTGTCTTAATCTAATTAAGACTCCGGCACGTCTGCCTCTCCGTAGGCGTCTACTCTTTATACGCTCTGGTTGGACTCCAAGGTAGCCTGAGGTGTCACTAAAAAGGTTAGCCCATGTGTTACGCCGTCTCCAGGAATTCGGGAAGGTTGTGTGGATGGTGAATACACAACGATTCATATTCCAATAGTTCTGCCTGGATGGTATGAAGTAATGCACAAAACAAATAGAGTAAGAAAATTTGAAAAAAAACTAAAAGAAACACAAAAGAAAGTAGAACGCTTGCCAGAATGTTAACTTCTTCTGGTTGCAAGCCCGACGTCGGTACACTTATGACAACAGCCAGATCAAGTGCAGGGAGCGAAATTAAAAATATATTTTTTAGAAATATTTAACTTTCACACATTAACAAGTCCAATACAGCATTTGAAAGATAAACATCTTGTGAATCCAGCCAACAGTCCGATTTTTTAAATGTTTTACAGCGAAAACACCACGTATATTTATGTTAGCTCACCACCAAATACAAAAAAGGACAGACATTTTTCACAGCACAGGTAGCATGCACAAAACCAACCTAACTAACCAAGAACCAACCAAACTAACCAAGAAACAACTTCATCAGATGACAGTCTTATAACATGTTATTCAATAAATCTATGTTTTGTTCGAAAAATGTGCATATTTGAGCTATAAATCAGTTTTACATTGCAGCTACCATCACAGCTACCGTCAGAAATAGCACCGAAGCAGCCAGAGTAATTACAGACACCAACGTCAAATACCTAAATACTCATCATAAAACATTTCTGAAAAATACATGGTGTACAGCAAATGAAAGACAGGCATGTTGTGATTCCAGCCAATATTTCAGATTTCTTAAGTGTTTTACAGCGAAAACACAATATAGCATTATATTAGCTTACCACAATAGCCAGAAACACAAGCCATTCCCCAGCAGCAAAAGCTAGCGATCGTAACAAACCAGCAAAAGATATATCATTTTTGACTAACCTTGATAAGCTTCATCAGATGACAGTCCTATAACATCAGGTTATGCATACACTTATGTTTTGTTCGAAAATGTGCATATTTAGAGCTGAAATCAGTGGTTATACATTGTGCTAACGTAGCATCTTTTTCCCACAACGTCCGGATATTTTTCTGACACTCACATATTCTGACCAAATAACTATACATAAAGGTTACTAAAAAATACATGTTGTATAGGAAATGATAGATACACTAGTTCTTAATGCAATCGCGGTGTTAGAATTCTAAAAATAACTTCATTACGACATTCAGCTTAGGTATAGCGAGAGAGTACCCAAAAGCTGGGCGCAAACGACTAGTACAACATGTTCGACAGATATATGAAATAGCATCATAAAATGGATCCTACTTTTGATGATCTTCCATCAGAATGTTGTACATTTACATTTTAGTCATTTAGCAGGCGCTCTTATCCAGAGCGACTTACAGTAGAGTGCATACATTTTATTACATTTTACATACTGAGACAAGGATATCCCAACCGGCCAAACCCTCCCTAACCCGGACGACCCACGGACCTCCCGGTTGCGGCCGGCTGCGACAGAGCCTGGGCGCGAACCCAGCCCAGCCTGGGCGCGAACCCAGAGACTCTGGTGGTGCAGCTAGCACTGCGATGCAGTGCCCTAGACCACTGCGCCACCCGGGAGGTACAGGTTGTACAAGGTACAAGGGTTCCTTTGCCCAGAACAATCGTTGTTTGGATTTAGAATGTCCTCTTCTCCAGTCAATTAGCACGGAAAGCTAGCAAAGTGGCGCGAAGCTCTCCTTCCTGAACATACGCAGACAAAGCAACACGCCTAACGTCCCGAAAAATTTTCAATAATCTAATAAAACTATATTGAAAAAACATACTTTACGATGATATTGTCACATGTATCAAATAAAATCAAAGCCGGAAATATTAGTCGTCTATAACGACAGCTTTACAGAAGGCAATACCAGGTCCCTTCTCGAGCGTTCCAGGAAACAGGAAATTGGGGTCACGTCTTGCCAAGAGCTTTTATTCGACCTCAGATCTTGTTATACACTCCATTTCTTCTCTCACTGCCTGTTGACATCTAGTGGAAGGCGTATGAAGTGCATGAATACTAATAAATATCAAGCACATTTATAGGCAGGCCCTAGAACAGAGCATCGATTTCAGATTTTCCACTTCCTGTCAGGAAGTTTGCTGCAAAATGATTTCTGTTTTACTCACAGATATAATTCAAACGGTTTTAGAAACTAGAGAGTGTTTTCTATCCAATAGTATTAATAATATGCATATTGTACGAGCAAGAATTGAGTACGAGGCCGTTTGAAATGAGCACCTTTATCCAAGTTACTCAATACTGCCCCTGCAGCCATAAGAAGTTAACAGAATGTGTTACTGCGTACTCAGATGAGCAGGACTTTTGGATCCAGTAGAGAATGAATATACAGTTGATGTTCAGAAGGACTTGGCACACACTAAACAATGCCATAATTACAAAGCAAACCAAAGAATGGAGAGAGAGAGGAGAGAGGAAATATCTAGTTACAAGGAGGGCGGGGGGAGAAACTACAGGGCTGTCAAACGATGAATAAAAGAATTTGCGTCTGTGCTTGGAGAGCCGAGTGGACTGAGAGACAATGGGGTATTTTAACCAGGCATTGTTTGGGTAGCATCCACACTTACTGTAAGCCCTCCCTGCACTCCCATCTCCCTTGGTGTGTGTGTGAGTGCTTGCATGTGTAATTGTGTGTGTATTTGCAAGCTGTATATTTATAACATTTAAAAAGAGAAAAGGAAACAAAGAGCAATGAGAAAAAACTGTTTCATGCCAACATGGCAATTATTGTAAAATAGAGCCGTGTATTTCAGTCCCGGAGCCAACTGGGAAGAGAGGATTACGTAACCAAAACGTAGTCTGAGTCAATACAGGTCTCTAAACAGGTCTGAGTCAATATATGTCTCTAAACAGGTCTGAGTCAATATGGGTCTCTAAACAGGTCTGAGTCAATACAGGTCTCTAAACAAGTCTGAGTCAATATATGTCTCTAAACAGGTCTGAGTCAATATGGGTCTCTAAACAGGTCTGAGTCAATATGGGTCTCTAAACAGGTCTGAATCAATTGGGTCTTTAAACAGGTCTGAATCAATATGGGTCTTTAAACAGGACTGAATCAATATAGGTCTCTAAACAGGTCTGAATCAATATGGGTCTTTAAACAGGACTGAATCAATATGGGTCTCTAAACAGGTCTGAATCAATATGGGTCTCTAAACAGGTCTGAATCAATATGGGTCTCTAAACAGGTCTGAATCAATATGGGTCTCTAAACAGGTCTGAATCAATATGGGTCTCTAAACAGGTCTGAAACAATAGGGGTCTATAAACAGGTCTGAATCAATATGGGTCTCTAAACAGGTCTGAAACAATAGGGGTCTATAAACAGGTCTGAAACAATAGGGGTCTCTAAACAGGTCTGAATCAATATGGGTCTCTAAACAGGTCTGAAACAATAGGGGTCTATAAACAGGTCTGAAACAATAAGGGTCTATAAACAGGTCTGAATCAATATGGGTCTCTAAACAGGTCTGAAACAATAGGGGTCTATAAACAGGTCTGAATCAATATGGGTCTCTAAACAGGTCTGAAACAATAGGGGTCTATAAACAGGTCTGAAACAATAGGGGTCTATAAACAGGTCTGAATCAATATGGGTCTCTAAACAGGTCTGAAACAATAGGGGTCTATAAACAGGTCTGAGTCAATATGGGTCTCTAAACAGGTCTGAGTCAATAGGGGTCTCTAAACAGGTCTGAAACAATAGGGGTCTATAAACAGGTCTGAATCAATATGGGTCTCTAAACAGGTCTGAATCAATATGGGTCTCTAAACAGGTCTGAATCAATATGGGTCTCTAAACAGGTCTGAATCAATATGGGTCTCTAAACAGGTCTGAATCAATATGGGTCTCTAAACAGGTCTGAATCAATATGGGTCTCTAAACAGGTCTGAATCAATATGGGTCTCTAAACAGGTCTGAAACAATATGGGTCTATAAACAGGTCTGAAACAATAGGGGTCTATAAACAGGTCTGAATCAATATGGGTCTCTAAACAGGTCTGAAACAATATGGTTCTCTAAACAGGTCTGAAACAATATGGGTCTCTAAACAGGTCTGAAACAATATGGGTCTATAAACAGGTCTGAATCAATAGGGGTCTATAAACAGGTCTGAATCAATAGGGGTCTATAAACAGGTCTGAAACAATATGGGTCTATAAACAGGTCTGAATCAATAGGGGTCTATAAACAGGTCTGAATCAATAGGGGTCTATAAACAGGTCTGAAACAATATGGGTCTATAAACAGGTCTGAATCAATAGGGGTCTATAAACAGGTCTGAAACAATAGGGGTCTCTAAACAGGTCTGAAACAATAGGGGTCTATAAACAGGTCTGAAACAATAGGGGTCTATAAACAGGTCTGAATCAATAGGGGTCTATAAACAGGTCTGAAACAATAGGGGTCTATAAACAGGTCTGAAACAATAGGGGTCTATAAACAGGTCTGAAACAATATGGGTCTCTAAACAGAACTGAAACAATATGGGTCTATAAACAGGTCTGAATCAATAGGGGTCTCTAAACAGGTCTGAAACAATATGGGTCTCTAAACAGGTCTGAAACAATATGGGTCTATAAACAGGTCTGAATCAATAGGGGTCTATAAACAGGTCTGAATCAATAGGGGTCTATAAACAGGTCTGAATCAATAGGGGTCTATAAACAGGTCTGAAACAATATGGGTCTATAAACAGGTCTGAATCAATAGGGGTCTATAAACAGGTCTGAATCAATAGGGGTCTATAAACAGGTCTGAAACAATATGGGTCTATAAACAGGTCTGAATCAATAGGGGTCTATAAACAGGTCTGAAACAATAGGGGTCTCTAAACAGGTCTGAAACAATAGGGGTCTATAAACAGGTCTGAAACAATAGGGGTCTATAAACAGGTCTGAATCAATAGGGGTCTATAAACAGGTCTGAAACAATAGGGGTCTATAAACAGGTCTGAATCAATAGGGGTCTATAAACAGGTCTGAAACAATAGGGGTCTATAAACAGGTCTGAATCAATATGGGTCTCTAAACAGGTCTGAATCAATAGGGGTCTATAAACAGGTCTGAAACAATAGGGGTCTATAAACAGGTCTGAATCAATATGGGTCTCTAAACAGGTCTGAAACAATAGGGGTCTATAAACAGGTCTGAATCAATATGGGTCTCTAAACAGGTCTGAATCAATATGGGTCTATAAACAGGTCTGAAACAATAGGGGTCTATAAACAGGTCTGAATCAATATGGGTCTCTAAACAGGTCTGAATCAATATGGGTCTATAAACAGGTCTGAAACAATATGGGTCTATAAACAGGTCTGAAACAATAGGGGTCTATAAACAGGTCTGAAACAATATGGGTCTATAAACAGGTCTGAAACAATATGGGTCTATAAACAGGTCTGAAACAATATGGGTCTATAAACAGGTCTGAATCAATAGGGGTCTATAAACAGGTCTGAATCAATAGGGGTCTATAAACAGGTCTGAAACAATATGGGTCTCTAAACAGGTCTGAAACAATGAAACCAGTGTGTGTCAATAATGTGTGTGTGTGCGTGCGTGCATATGCGTGCGTGCGTGCGTGCGTGCGTGTGTGCGTGCGTGCGTGCGTGCGTGCGTGCGTGTGTGCGTGCGTGTGTGCGTGTGTTTTGTCAGTTTGAGTCGTGCCTACCCTGTTACATTGTTACAGTAGAGTCAGACAACGATCTGTTTAGAACTCTCCAGTTTTTACAGAAGTAGCGTCTGAGTACACGTCACACTCCAGTTCAGCTACGGATCCCTGTATATCACATCCCATGTTAAGTTGTTTTTATTTTCTTCATGAACATTAAATAAAGCCTGAAATGTGCCGGTGTATATTACTTCCAGCAAACTAAACAAAGCAACTGACCCTTGACCCTATTCGTTTGACTTATACACTATAAGATAATCCATCCACCTGTCAGGTGTGGTATATCAAGAAACTGATTAAAACAGCATGATCATTACACAGGTGTACCTTGTGATGGGGACAATAAAGGCCACTCTAAATTGTGCAGTTTTGTCACACAATGTCTCAAGTTTCCAGGGAGCGTGCAATTGGCATGCTGACTGCAGGAATATCCACTAGAGCTGTTGCCTGAGTTTATAACGTTATTTTCTCTACCATTAGCTTCCTCCAATATAATTTCTGAGAATTTGACAGTACATCCAACCGGCTTCACAACCGCAGACCAACAGCCCAGGACATCCACATCCACCTTCACCTGCGGAACGTCTGAGACCAGCCACATGGACAGCCTATGAAACTGAGGAGTATTTCGGTCTGTAATAAATCCCTTTTGAGGGGAAAAACTCATTCGTATTGGCTGGGCCTGGCTCCACTGTGGGTAAGCCTATGCTCTCCCAGACCCAACCATGGCTGCATCCCTGCCCAGTCACTTGAAATCCATAAATTAGGACCTAAGGACCTATTTAGGACCTATTTATTTCAAATATGTGATTTCCTTATATGAACTGTAACTCAGTAAAAACATTGAAATTGTTGCATGTTGCTGTTATATTGTTTTTCAGTATAATCAAATGTATTAATATAGCCCTTCTTACATCAGCTGATATCTCAAAGTGCTGTACAGAAACGCAGCCTAAAACCCCAAAACAGCAAGCAATGCAGGTGTAGAAGCACGTATAAGTGTACATCTGTACTGCACATTTTTGTTGTTGTCTCTGAATCTAGTTGGAACTTTGATCTCTCTACCTGATCTAGTTGTCTGACATGGTTGTAACTGTCTCTGAGGGGTCTCAGGCTGGTATGTGATCTTGTCAGATGCTGACTGATCGTCATCATTCACATGAGTGTTTGTGAAGCCAGAGTCTGATGTCTCTCTCCGACTCCATTTGAGAAAACTCTTGCTCTCCTGTAGATTCTTACATCCGGCGTACGAACGACGAATGACCTGGCATGGGTACTCAGATACTCAGTACTCATGTCTGTTCAGCATGTGTAAGGGCTGTCTCTCTCCTCATCCTCGGACGAGGAGAGGAGAGAAGGATCATCAGACCAAAATGCAGCATTTGGGAAATAAGCCATCTTTTATTTCAATACGACCATGGCAACACGAAAAACAAAACACTTTCAAAATTTACAAAACAAGAAAACGACGTCGACGAAACCTGAACATAAACTTACATAACTACACGTAAACTCACGGACAGGAAACAGACGACATCAAAATAAACGAACAGCCAAACAGTCCCGTATGGTACATACATTCGACGACACAGGAGACAATCACCCACAAACAAACAGTGAGAACACCCTACCTAAATATGACTCTTAATTAGAGGAGAACGCAAAACACCTGCCTCTAATTAAGAGCCATACCAGGCAACCAAAACCAACATAGAAACAGATAACATAGACTGCCCACACAAAACACATGCCCTGACCTAAACACATACAAAAAACAACATAAAACAGGTCAGGACCGTTACAGAACCCCCCCCCTCAAGGTGCGAACGCCGGGCGCACCAGCACAAAGTCCAGGGGAGGGTCTGGGTGGGCAGTTGACCACGGTGGTGGCTCCGGCTCTGGACGCTGTCCCCACACCACCATAGTCACTCCCCGCTTCTGTCTTCCCCTCCCAATGACCACCCTAAAACTAACATCCCCTAAATGAATGGCCAGCACCGGGAGAAGGGGCAGCACCGGGACAAGGGGCAGCACCGGGACAAGGGGCAGCACCGGGACAAGGGGCAGCACCGGGACAAGGGGCAGCACCAGGATAAGGGGCAGCACCAGGATAAAGACCAGCACCGGGATAAGGGGCAGCACCGGGATAAGGGGCAGCACCGGAACAAGGGGCAGCACCGGGATAAGGGGCAACACCAGGATAAGGGGCAGCACCAGGATAAAGAGCAGCACCGGGACAAGGGGCAGCACCGGGACAAGGGGCAGCACCGGTACAAGGGGCAGCACCGGGATAAGGGGCAGCACCGGGACAAGGGGCAACACCGGGACAAGGGGCAGGTCCCGGCTGATATACTCAGGCAGATCCTGACTGAACGGCTCTCGACGCTCATGGCTGGCTGACGGCTCTCGACGCTCATGGCAGGCTGACGGCTCTCGACGCTCATGGCAGGCTGACGGCTCTCGACGCTCATGGCAGGCTGACGGCTCTCGACGCTCATGGCAGGCTGACGGCTCTCGACGCTCATGGCGGGCTGACGGCTCTCGACGCTCATGGCGGGCTGACGGCTCTCGACGCTCATGGCGGGCTGACGGCTCTCGACGCTCATGGCGGGCTGACGGCTCTGGCTGCTCATGGCTCGCTGGCGGCTCTGGCAGATCCTGTCTGGTTGGCGGCTCTGGCAGATCCTGTCTGGTTGGCGGCTCTGGCAGATCCTGTCTGGTTGGCGGCTCTGGCAGATCCTGTCTGGCGGGCGGCTCTAGCGGCTCCTGTCTGGCGGGCGGCTCTAGCGGCTCCTGTCTGGCGGACGGCTCTGTAGGCTCATGGCAGACGGGCGGCTTTGCAGGCTCATGGCAGACGGGCGGCTTTGCAGGCTCATGGCAGACGGATGGCTCAGACGGCGCTGGGGAGACGGATGGCTCAGATGGCGCTGGGGAGACGGATGGCTCAGATGGCGCTGGGGAGACGGATGGCTCAGATGGCGCTGGGGAGACGGATGGCTCTGGCCGGATACGGCGCACTGTAGACCTGGTGCGTGGTGCCGGAACTGGAGGCACCGGGCTAAGGATAAGCACCTTCCTACTAGTGCGGGGAGCAGGGACAGGGCACACTGTACTCTCAAAGCCCACTCTATACCTGATGCGAGGTACCGGCACTGGTGACACCGGGCTGAGGACAAGCACATCAGGATTAGTAGGGGGAGAAGATACAGTGTGTACAGGGCTCTGGAGACGCACAGGAGGCTTTGTGCGTGGTGCCGGAACTGGAGGCACCGAACTGGATACACGCACTACAGAGAGAGTGCGTGGAGGAGGAACTGGGCTCAGGAGACGCACTGGTAGCCTAGTGCGTAGTATAGGCACTGTAGGTACTAGGCTGGGGCGGGGAGGTGGCGCCGGAAATACCGGACCGTGGAGGCGTACTGGCACTCTTGAGCATTGAGCCTGCCCAACCCTACCTGGTTGAATGCTCCCGGTCACCCAACCAGTGCGGGGAGGTGGAATAACCCGCACCGGCCTATGTAGGCGAACCGGGGAAACCATGCGTAAGGCAGGTGCCATGTATGCCGGCCCGAGGAGACGCACTGGAGACCAGACGCGTTGAGCCGGCCTCATGACACCTGGCTCAATACCCCATCTAGCCCTGCCAGTGCGGGGAGGTGGAATAACCCGCACTGGGCTATGCACTCGTACAGGAGACACCGTGCGCTCTACTGCGTAACACGGCGCCTGCCCGTACTCCTGCTCTCCACGGTAAGCCTGGGAATTGGGCGCAGGTCTCCTACCTGCCCTTGGCCCACTACCTCTTAGCCCCCCCCAAGAAATTTTTGGGTGTTACTTACGGGCTTTTTGGGCTTCCGTGCCAGACGCGTTCCCTCATAACTCCGGTTCCTCTCTCCGGTAGCCTCTACTCTCCTCAGTGCCTCCAGCTCAGCTTTGGGACGGCGATATTCTCCCGGCTGTGCCCATGGACCTCTCCCGTCCAATATTTCGTCCCAAGTCCAGGAGTCCTTGTTGCCCTGTCGAGCTTTCCCTTGCCGCTTGGTCCTAATTTGGTGGGTGATTCTGTAAGGGCTGTCTCTCTCCTCATCCTCGGACGAGGAGAGGAGAGAAGGATCATCAGACCAAAATGCAGCATTTGGGAAATAAGCCATCTTTTATTTCAATACGACGATGGCAACACGAAAAACAAAACACTTTCAAAATTTACAAAACAAGAAAACGACGTCGACGAAACCTGAACATAAACTTACATAACTACACGTAAACTCACGGACAGGAAACAGACGACATCAAAATAAACGAACAGCCAAACAGTCCCGTATGGTACATACATTCGACGACACAGGAGACAATCACCCACAAACAAACAGTGAGAACACCCTACCTAAATATGACTCTTAATTAGAGGAGAACGCAAAACACCTGCCTCTAATTAAGAGCCATACCAGGCAACCAAAACCAACATAGAAACAGATAACATAGACTGCCCACCCAAAACACATGCCCTGACCTAAACACATACAAAAAACAACATAAAACAGGTCAGGACCGTTACAGCATGACAGCTGGTTGCCACACATTACGTTTTCTCCTGCATGTATCAAAATCAAATCAAGTCAAATATTATTTGTCACATGCACTGAATACAACAGGTGTAGACCTTACAACGAAATGCTTACTTACTTAACCAACAATGCAAAAAAAAAAATTCACGTAAGTAAGAAAATATTTGCTTAAAAGTAGGATAAAAAGTAACATAACAAAATAACAATACCTAGGCTAAATACTAGGGGTACCGGTAACGAGTCAATGTGCGGGGGTAAAGGTTAGTTGAGATAATTCAGGTAATATGTGCATGTACGTAATGGTAAAGTGACTATGCATAGATAATAAACAACGAGTTGCAGAAGCATAAAAAGGGGGTCAATGCAAATAGTCCAGGTAGCCATTCTATTAGTTGTTCATCAGTGGCTTGGAGGTAGAAGCATCGCTAGCATAGCGTCACAATTAAATAGTCGCATCTAAATATCATTAAATCACAAGTCCAAGACACCTAATGAAAGATACAGATCCTGTGAATAAAGCCACCATTTCAGATTTTTTAAATGTTTTACAGGGAAGACACAATATGTAAATCTATTAGCTAAACACGTTAGCAAAAATCACCATTTTTCTTTGTCCACCATTTTCTCTCAACACCAGTAGCTATCACCAATTCGGCTAAACTAAGATATTGATAGCCACTAACCAAGAAAAAAACTCATCAGATGACAGTCTGATAACATATTTATGGTATAGGATAGGTTTTGTTAGAAAAATGTGCATATTTCAGGTATAAATCATAGTTTGCCATTGCAGCCAGCATCACAAATCTCACCAAAGCTCCTAGAATTACTACAGAGAGCAACGTGTATTACCAATTTACTCATCATAAAACATTTCTTAAAAATACACAGCACATAGCAATGGAAAGACACAGATCTTGTGAATTCAGACAACATTTCAGATTTTCTAAGTGTTTTACGGCGAAAACACAATAAATCGTTATATTAGCATACCACATATGCAAACGTTACCAGAGCATTGATTCTAGCCAAAGAGAGCGATAACGTAATCATCGCCAAAATATATTAATTTTTTCACTAACCTTCTCAGAATTCTTCAGATGACACTCCTGTAACATCATATTACAACATACATATAGAGTTTGTTCGAAAATGTGCATATTTAGCCACCAAAATCATGGTTAGACAATGACAAAAGTAGCTCAGCTGGTCAGAAAATGTCCTGCACCATATTAGACAGTGATCTAGTCTTATACATAAATACTCATAAACTTGACTAAAAAATACAGTGTGGACAGCGATTGATAGACAATTTAATTCTTAATACAATCGCGGAATTACATTTTTTAAATTATCCTTACTTTTCAATACAGGTTGCGCCAAGCGAAGCTATAGCAAACAAAATGGCGGCATAAGCGTTTAACATTTTTCGACAGAAACACGATTTATCATCATAAATTGTTCTTACTATGAGCTGTTCTCCCATCAGAATCTTGGACAATGAATCCTTTCTTGGGTCTAATCTTCTTTTGGTCGAAAGATGTCCACTTGTCCGTCGAAATGCTCACTAACGTACGACCGGGACCCCGAAACGTGCCCGGAGCTTCAAAGTCTATTACAAAGCAATGCCTCAAAATCGCACTAAACGGATATAAATTGCTATAATTAACTACCTTATGATGTTGCTAACACCTATAACGAGTAAAAAGATGACCGACGCTATATTACTGGCTAAACCAAGGCTTGGAAAAAGGCCAGTCAGATATCCTTCTTGCGTTGAGCGCAGAGTCCAAAGGAACGCTACTTCCGGTATTTGGTGATTTATAGAGCCAATGATTGCGCAATCGACTCCATTCAAATTGTCACCACTTACTGACATCTAGAGGAAGGCGTGGGCAGTGTTTGTATCCTCATAGGATCTACAGTGGCTTTAAAACTGATCTGGAACCAGAGGCCAAGAGTTCTGAAAACTCACTCACTGGGAGGAAAAGTGCTGTAGAATGAGTTCTGTTCCACTCAGAGACATAATTCAAACGGCTATAGAAACCAGAGAGTGTTTTCTATCCAATAATAACAATAATATGCATATTGTACGAGCAAGAATTGAGTACTAGGCAGTTTAATCTGTAGAGAAAATTATGCTAATGCAAAACAGCACCCCCTATAGTTGCAAGAAGTTATGGAGCCTTTTGGACCTAGACTTGGCACTCCTGTACCACTTGCCGTGTGGTATCAGAGAGAACAGTCTATGACTAGGGTGGCTGGAGTCTTTGACCATTTTTAGGGCCTTCCTCTGATACTGCCTGGTATAGAGGTCCTGGATGGCAAGAAGTTTGGCCACAGTGATGTACTGGGTTGTACGGCCTACCCTCTGTAGCACCTTGCGGTCGAATGCTGAGCAGTTACCATACCAAACGGTGATGCAACCAGTCAGCATGATTTCAATGGTGCAGCTGTCAAACTTCTTGAGGTTCTGCAGACACATGCCAAATCTTGAGGGGGAAAAGGCATTGTCGTGCCCTCTTCACAACTATCTTGGTATGTTTGGACCATCATAGTTTGTTAGTGATGTGGACACCAAGGAACTTGAAGCTCTTGACCTACTTCACTACAGCCCCTTTGATGTGAATGGGGGCGTGCTCTGACCCCTTTTTCTGTAGTCTTCGATCAGCTCTTCTGTCTTCCTCACATTAAGAGAGAAGTTGTTGTTCTTGCAGCACACTGCCAGGTCTCTGACCTCCTCCCTGTAGGTTGACTCACCATTTTGTCAGCCAACTAAATGATGGTGTTGGAGTCGTGTGTGGCCACGCAGTCGTGGGTGAACAGGGAGTATAGAAGGGGACTAAGCACGCACCCCTGAGGGGCCCCTGTTGAGGATCAGCTTGCCAGATGTGTTGTTGCCTACCCTTAGCACCTGGTGGAGGCCCGTCAGGACGTCCAGGATCCAGTTGCAGACGGAGGTGTTTAGTCCCAGGGTCCTTAGATTAGTGATGAGCTTTGAGGGCACTATGGGGTTGAACGCTGAGCTGGCCAGGTGGGAAAGGGTAATGTGGATTGCATCATCTGTGGATCTGTTGGGGCAGTATACAAATTGTAGTGGGTGTTTCTGGGATGATGGGGTTCATGTGACCAGCCTTTCAAAGCACTTCATGGCTTTACTTTACTCATTGCACCCTAGCCTCTCCTTGTTGTGGGCTGGGATCCTGCAGGCTGATTACACCTCTGCTCGTAGTTTCACTCAGTTTGGTGATCTCTGGATATTTAGAAAAGATACTTGGAGACGTAGTAGCGAAACAGATCAGCTCCAATCTTTGCCCGTGGTCCTTCTGGTGGAGTGTGTGGAATCAATGGCTTTCCCGGGTTGCTATTCTTGTTGGCGTTACAGACAGTGCACTGAGACACAATGTCCTCAATCTGTGTTGACATACGTGGCCAATATCGAATGTCTCTTGCTATTTCTTTGCACTTGACCATTTCCAGGTGTGATTTGTGAACTATGTTCAGCATTTCTTGTCTCAGTTGATCTGATACAATAAGCTTTGCGGCTTTGAACATCCTTCCTAAACTCTAGCTGATTTCCTCCTTGAATGTCCAGTATGGATTGATTTCTTTGGGAACCTCACTCTATTCACTGGGCCATACGCTCATCGTTGTTTTTCTCAGCAGTTGTATTGTGGGATCTTCTGCTGTTGCTTTCCTGAACGCTTGAAGTTTCTCTTCTGGGATTGGCAGCTGAGGTGTGATCCACTTTACCTCCAACTCCTCTCCCAGCAGATCTTCATTCTGTTCGTTGAGGTTGGCTCTACTCAATGTGTCTGCTATGTGCATTACTTTGCCTGGCTTGTAGGTGACAGTGAGATCGTATCTTTGAAGTCAGAGCAACATCCTCGGCAGCTTTGAAAGAGCTTGATGCAGCAACTTCTTGAATATGCTCTCAAGGGGCTTGTGATCACTTTCAATGTTTACCGCTCTACCATACACGTACTGATGGAACTTCTCGCATCCATAGACTATGGCAAGTAGTTTCTTCTCGATCTGTGCATATCTACGTTGACAGTGTGTGAGTTATCGAGGATCATATGCTACCATCTTGGAGTATGACTGCTCCCATACCTCCTGAACTGACATCTACTGACAGTGTTAGGGGTTTATTCATGTCATAGAATTTCAGTGTTGGCGTGTTTGTTGTAAGTCTTTTGAGTTTCTCAAAACTGTTATTCTGTTTTTGTTCCAAATGACATTCAGCGTCACTCTCGAGTAGCTTTCTGAGTGTAAGCGCTAACCTCAGGCAGGTTGGGAATGAATTTGGAAAGATACTGTAGCATGCCCATGAATCTCTGCAGGACTTGTTTGTCTTCAGGGGGAGATATCTGCACCACAATCATCACCTTCTCATCACCTGGTTTCAGACCATTGGCCATTAGCATGTGACCAATGTACTTTATCTCTGTCGTTCTGATATTACATTTCTTCTTGTTTAGTTTGTACTCTCTAGCTCTCTGTAGCAGCTTGACCAGTCTGCAGTCATGTTCTTCCATAGTTTCACCCCAGACCAACAAATTATCGATGATGTTGACTACTCCATCCAGGGCTTCAATCATCTGTGCCACGGATCTCTGGAACACCTCAGAAACAGATGAGACGCTAAAGGGTTAACACAGGAATTGATATCTTCCTATGGGCGTGTTGAATGTATAGAGCTTGTATTTTATCTTCCAGAACAGTTGTTCGGGCATCCAGTACAGAGAATATCTTAGTGTTTGGTATGCTGGATACAACTTCCTCAACAGCGAGCAGCGAGTAGTGATCCCTGTTTGATGGCTTTAGTCCTGTGGGTCTATACATATCCAGATCTTGTTAGGTTTGACCACAGTGATCATACTGGCAACTCAGTGTGTCGGTTCTGTCTGCTTAGTGGTCACTTCCATGTGTTCCATTCTGTGTAGTTTCTTTGCGATCTTGTCTTTGAGAACAACTGGAACATATCTCGGGGCGTTTGTACAACTGATGCAACTGTAAGGTCTAACTGTATATGACGTTGTCCTGGCAACGCACCCTAGACCACAAAAACAGATCCTCAAAGTCCTTCCGTATATCATTGTCTTTAACTGTGACATCATGTGTTCTCTTCACCAAGCCTTGTTTTTGACATGTGACTAGCCTGAGAATTGCTGGAGCATCTTTTTCCATAATGTGGAACTCAACCTTGTGTCTCTGTCCTTGCAAATACAGGTTAATGATTTATGACCCAATGGTGACATCTGATGACCAGAATAAGTAAGCAGTTTGCAGGTGGACTTCTTCAACTTCTCTCTCAGTCCGAGGGAGTTGAAGATATTTGAAGACATTATGTTACACTCTGTGTCAAGCTTGAATGTCACATCTTTGTTGTTTATTTTCAGTCCATTTCTCTTTGTCATTGTCCATGGCTGCAGTGACAGCTTCAATGTGTTTTGATTTTCCAGTCATCTCAACTTCAGCTGTACCTAGGAACATATGATCATTCTCCTCACTCTGCTCAACTGCATGGATTTTCCTTGGTTGGCTCTGATGGCTCTGTGATTTGCATCTTGGCAAAGTGATTATTCTTTTGGCAGGATTTACATACTTGAGCATAGGCTGGGCATTTTTCTGTGAGTGCTTGTAACCACATCTGTTTCAGTTTACATACAAATTTTGTTGATCTTGAGCTGCCTTTGCTCTGTTCCTGTCTAACATCTTTGAGCATTTTTACCTCACTGGATGTGATTTCACTGGCACGACACACATCAATAGTGTGAGCCAATGTGAGATCTGCCTCTCTCAACAGCCTGCCTCTGAATTGGTCATCTTTTGTACCACAAACGATTCTATCTCTTATTAATGAATCATGCAGTTGACCGAACTCACAGTATTTTGTTCTTCCAAGTCAGTAAGCACCAATACTTTCTGATTGAACCTTGAACCCTCGTAAAAAAACATGTTTCGAATGTAAGGTAGGTTCCTCCTGGGTTCACAGTAGTGAATTTCTGTTTCAGCATGCCTGTCTTGTCTTTCTCGCTTTCAGCAAATTCAAACGTGTTGCATACCTCCAGTGCCTCCTCTCCCGTGACATGTATTCAGACTGTACTTTTTTACTGAAGTCTGAATACATGTCAAACGTTACGTCACACATTGCGTAATTCAAGTTCAGCTACGGATACCTGTATAGTACATCAGGTACCCCACTATCTGTGTTTATAAAAGGGTAATCAAACAGTTCCTTGAAGTTTTAACCTCTACTTAACACCCATCCCGGATCAGGGAGCATCCTCATCAGTAAAAGCTGACTAGCATAGCCTAGCATAACGCCACAAGTAAATAATAGCATATAAATATCATGAAATCACAAGTCCAATACAGCAAATTAAAGATAAACATCTTGTGAATACAGCCATCATTTCCGATTTTTAAAATGTTTTACAGCGAAAACACAATATGTATTTCTATTAGCTAACCACAATAGCCAAAGACTCAACCGCATATTTTCAAAAAATTTCTACCGCATAGGTAGCTATCACAAAACCGACCAAATAGAGATACAATTAGTCACTAACCAAGAAACAACTTCATCAGATGACAGTCTTATAACATGTTATACAATAAATGTATGTTTTGTTCGAAAATGTGCATATTTGAGGTATAAATCATAGTTTTACATTGCAGCTACCATCAAAAATATCACCAAAGCAGCCAGAATAATTACAGAGAGCAACATGAAATACCTAAATACTCATCATAAAACATGTATGAAAAATACATGGTGTACAGCAAATGAAAGATAAACATCTTGTGAATCCAGCCAATATTTCCGATTTTTAAGTGTTTTGCAGCGAAAACACAATATAGCATTATATTAGCTTACCACAATAGCCAAATACACAACCGCATTTATTCACCGCATAGATAGCATTCGCAAAAACCAGCAAAAGATATAAAATGAATCACTAACCTTGAACAACTTCATCAGATGACAGTCTTATAACATCAGGTTATAAAATACACTTATGTTTTGTTCGAAAATGTGCATATTTAGAGCTGCACACCGTGGTTATACATTGTGAATATGTAGCATCGATTCACCAGAATGTCCGGAGCTAGTTTGGACACTCACCTAATCTGACCAAAGACCTCATCATAAACTTTACATAAAAATACTTGTTGTATTGCAAATGAAAGATACACTGGTTCTTAACCTGTCTAGGATGAGGGTGCCGCTAGCGGCACTCCCCCCCCACCCCCACTGAAAAACCAGTGCCGCGAAATTCAAAAAAAAAATTTTTTTTAAATATTTAACTTTCACACATTAAAGTCCAATACAGCTAATGAAAGACACAGATCTTGTGAATCCAGCCAACATGTCCGATTTTTAAAATGTTTTACAGGGAAGACACAATATGTAAAGATGTAAATCTATTAGCTAAAAACACATTAGCATAATCCACCATCTTTTATTTGTCCACCAACACCAGTAGCTATCACCAATTCGGCTAAACTAAGATATTTATAGCCCCTAACCAAGAAAAAAACTCATCAGATGACAGTCTGATAACATATTTATGGTATGGGATAGGTTTTCTTAGAAAAATGTGCATATTTCAGGTAGCTGGCATAGTTTACGATTGCACCCACCGTCACAAATGGACTAGAATAATTACAATGAGCAACGTGTTTACCTAACTACTAATCATCAAACATTTCGTAAAAATACACAGCATACACTAATCGAAAGACACAGATCCTGTGAATACAGACAATATTTCAGATTTTCTAAGTGTCTTACAGCGAAAACACAATAAATCGTTATATTAGCATAGCACATAGCACATAGCAGCCCAGCATTGATTCTAGCCAAAGAGAGCGATAACGTCAACATCGCCAAAATATATTATTTTTTTCACTAACCTTCTCAGAATTCTTCAGATGACACCCCTGTAACATCACATTACAACATACATATACAGTTTGTTCGAAAATGACAAAAGTAGCCCAGCAGGTGAGAAAATGTTGGTGCGCCATATTAGACAGTGATCTACTCTTATACATAAATACTCATAAACGTGACTAAAAAATATAGGGTGGACAGCGATTGATAGACAATTTAATTGTTAATACAATCGCGGATTTACATTTTTTAAATTATCCTTACTTTTCAATACAGTTTGCGCCAAGCGAAGCTACGTCAAAAAACATGGCGTCCTAAGCCACTAACATTTTTCGACAGAAACACGATTTATCATAATAAAAATGTCCTACTTTGAGCTGTTCTTCCATCAGTATCTTGGGCAAAGGATCCTTTCTTGGGTCTAATCGTCTTTTGGTGGAAAGCTGTCCTCTTGCCATGTGGAAATGCCAACTGCGTTCGGGATGAACTGGAAGCGTGCCCAGCGATTCACAGCGTTTCAGAAATAAATGTCCCAAAATCGCACTAAACGGATATAAATTGCTATAAAACGCTTTAAATTAACTACCTTATGATGTTTTTAACTCCTATAACGAGTCTTAACATGACCGGAGAAAGATTACTCCCAACACTAATGCTTGGAACAGGTGCGGGTCGGTGTCCTCCACGCGCATGACGCACCAAGAAAAGAGTTGCTAGCTACAGGGTTTTTTAATTTATAGTGCCTGTGAACGCGCAATCGACCCCATTCAAATCGTCATCACGTAAAGGCATCCAGGGGAAGACGTAAGCAGTGTCCGTATACTCATAGCAATAACTGTGGCCTTTTAACTGACTCCAGATCAGGGGCCAACATTTCTGAAATCTGACTCCATGTCAGGGAAATTGCTGTAGAATGGGTTCTGTTCCACTTAGAGACAAAATTTCAACTCCTATAGAAACTATAGACTGTTTTCTATCCAATAATAATAATAATATGCATATTGTACGATCAAGAATTTTGTGGGAAGCCGTTTCAAAAATTACACGATTAGCATAAATAGTGACAACAGCGCCCCCAGCCTCAACAGGTTAATGCAACCGCCATGTTAGATTTTTAAAAATAACTTTCCCATAACAAACAGCTTGCGTTATTGCAAGACAGTGCCCGCCAAAACGGCAGAGAATAGGAATAACATTTTCCACAGAAATACGAAATATCATCATAAATTGTTCTTACTTTTGTTGAACTTCCATCAGAATGTTGTACAAGGAGTCCTAGGTCGAGGATAAATCGTTGTTTGGTTTAAGAATGTCAATTTCTTCTGTCGGATTAGCAACCTTAGCTAGCCATGTGGCGCGAACATGCCCATCTTCTCTCGACGCAAAGAACGGAAAACTCCAAAAGTCCCATTAAACGTTGAATAAACTGATGAAACTCGGTTGAAAAAAAACACTTTATGATGTTTTTCTAATATGTTTCAAATAAAAACAGAGCCGGAGATATTAGCCGTGTATACCGAACGCTTTTCAGAAGCCAATGTCGAGCTCTGCCTCGCGCCTTGGTAGACAAAGGAAATTCCTGACCTCCCACTCCAAAGGCTCTTGTTCGACCTCAGATCAAGCTAGACACCCCATTCCACCTTCCACTGCCTGTTGACATCTAGTGGAAGGTGCATGAAG
Organism: Salvelinus fontinalis; assembly: GCF_029448725.1. NCBI lineage: Eukaryota > Metazoa > Chordata > Actinopteri > Salmoniformes > Salmonidae > Salvelinus > Salvelinus fontinalis. The sequence goes on from NC_074697.1 coordinate 7,189,420, forward strand.
TGCATGCATATCGATAAATATTAGGCAATTGAATAGGCAGGCCCTGGAACAGAGCATCGTTTTCAGATTTTTCACTTCCTGTCTGGAAGTTTGCTGCCAAATGAGTTCTGTTTTACTCACAGATATAATTCAAACAGTTTTAGAAACTTGAGAGTGTTTTCTATCCAATAGTAATAATAATATGCATATTGTACGATCTAGAATAGAGTACGAGGCAGTTTAATTTGGGCACAATTTTTTCCAAAGTGAAAACAGCGCCCCCCTATTGACAAGAAGTGTTAATGTCAAGTAAATACCTCAGTAATTTAAACAGAGAAAACCAGCATAAGCTGGACAGAGGTATAGCTTTGCTGTAGATATGTAACAGGGAAAAGTTGTGCTTTTTCAAATCTGAGCTTTCTCCTTTCGATTTTGCACCAGTTATTTTCTAAATCTCAAGAGTCATTGACTCACATTGAATAGAGGCCTTATTTCTACCCTCCAGCATCAATATGTCCCCTCTTACTATATTGTTTTACACTCTATATCAGGAACCATCCAATTCCTGAATCCAGTCCCAAGACGTTGACCAACTAATAACTTTTCAAATACTATTTTCTTTCTCCCCTTGTATGAACTCCTACTGGCCTGACATTCACAAAGAAGAGTTGGGTTGTCCATGCTGTCTATAGAAATCTCTGTTTGGTGTAACGCTAATGACTAACTTAACAGTCATGACACAAGGTATTATTTATGTAAGATAGTATTTAGTCAGGTAGCTGACCTAGACATCATGAGTCAGTTGTCCTTAGTCGACAGCAGCTGTCAGGGCTGTTTATGACATTCGTGTTAAGTCATCGATGTGACATCATGACTTAGCTCCATGAAGTGTGTTCATCTCTGGCACACATTCAAATAGGCATCAAACAGTTCAACCAACAAAAACTAATGGGAAATGGCCCTATCCAGAGAAGAATTACATGTTTCTGATAACAAATATTAAAACAAAGAATGAAATTAAGATAAATAAATATTTTGTGACAGTTTGTGAGCGAGAGCATTCTGGACAAACACACACACACACACACACACACACACACACACACACACACACACACACACACACACACACACACACACACACACACACACACACACACACACACACACACACACACACACACACACACACACACACACTCTGAGTGCTGGTTTGTTGCTTTAAGTGTCCCTGGAACAATATAAGACATCAGAGGAGTTAAACTTATACAGTGTGTGTGTGTGTGTGTGTGTGTGTGTGTGTGTGTGTGTGTGTGTGTGTGTGTGTGTGTGTGTGTGTGTGTGTGTGTGTGTGTGTGTGTGTGTGTGTGTGTGTGTGTGTGTGTGTGTGTGTGTGTGTGTACGCTCGTGTGTGTGTGTGTGTGTGTGTGTGTGTACGCTCGTGTGTGTTTTGAAAATAACGTGTTACTCATCAAACAGTGATATAAACCGAGCAGACAGTGAAGGATAAGAGAAGACAGAGAAAAGAGGGAGAGATATTCTGGTGAGATGAAACGAGTGAAGCGGAGAGAGGGAATCTAAGGACGAGAGGTGAGTGAGTGAGTGAGTGAGTGAGTGAGTGAGTGAGTGAGTGAGTGACTGAGTGACTGAGTGACTGAGTGAGTGACTGAGTGACTGAGTGACTGAGTGACTGAGTGACTGAGTGACTGAGTGACTGAGTGAGTGAGTGAGTGAGTGAGTGAGTGAGTGACTGAGTGAGTGAGTGACTGAGTGACTGAGTGACTGAGTGACTGAGTGACTGAGTGAGTGAGTGAGTGAGTGAGTGAGTGAGTGAGTGAGTGAGTGAGTGAGTGAGTGAGTGAGTGAGTGAGTGAGTGAGAGGGATGAAACTAAACTTATTTCAGGCCAGGGTGATTCTGCCTTTTTGAAGCATATCAACATTTTCAACATTTAATGCCATTTGAAACAGTAGTGTTTAAATCCATCATGCCACAATAATTTTTCAAGTTTAAATGTCTTTTTCATTTATTTTTTATTTTTCATGATTAGACTAAGATTCCTTCAGAAAAACACCTGTTTGTAAAGATGTATTCCCTGGTTTTGACTCCAGGCTGTTTCTCGATAGTTTCTTCCATTAAACATGAGTTTACCTGAGGCTGAGATGGTAATCTCTGCTCTTCTCAACGCTGGTTCATGGCTTGTACTTAGCCTCAGGAGAGACACAACGAACCTGACAAGACTTTCACTGACAACAGTTAGAGTTCAAGAATAAGTTCATATAAAGTTATATTGTTGTGTTTGCTGGTCCAACTTCCAAGAGGCCCTCTCCTCTCCTCTCCTCTCCTCTCCTCTCCTCTCCTCTCCTCTCCTCTCCTCTCCTCTCCTCTCCTCTCCTCTCTATTGCGGGCCTCATTGTGTGTGTGCGTGCGTTTGCTTGTGTATGTCTGTGCGTGTGTATGTGTGTTGGTGGGTGTGTGCACCGTCGATGTGGCTAGCCATGCAAGTGATTGGAATTAAAGTCTGATTAGGTCCCCAGGATACCAACCTGTCTGGATTTATAACCTTTATCCAAACCACACACACACACACACACACACACACACACACACACACACACACACACACACACACACACACACACACACACACACACACACACACACACACACACACACACACACACACACACACACACACACACACACACACACATTGTATGATGTACTGTTTTATAAACGTTCTGTTTTGTATTTGCCTTAATATGGTTTGAACCCCAGGTTGTGTAGATACTGGGGAACTAATGGGGATCATTAAAATATACAAATAAAAAAACACACAAACGTAAAAATATGAAGATTAAGTTCAGGCATTTATTCCGAATTGATCAGTTAAGAGTTAATTGGGAAAGGGTTAAAACAAAAACTATTAAAATGAGTAGCCAGCACTCTGATTGAACACGTGACTCTCTTACACGGCTTACGCCCATCCACCATCCCCGGCGACACCGCCCTAGCTAAACCCCAGCCTACTTGATGGTAATAGTACTCCCCGTTGCCCCTAGTGGCCGGTTTTGAAGGTAACCTCCCACGTCCTGCGGGGACCTGGAAGGACGTCAAATTTAAAATTGGATTTTGAGTGACCTGGCTGCCCTTCACTCGGAGAAAGGCAGCCAGAAACCAGATCTGATTAAGAGGAAGCCTCTGTGTAGTAATATAAACACAGGAAGGTAGAGGTCGGCTGGTAAACTTTCTGTAGATAATTTTTGTTGTTGACAGAAAAAAGACGAAAATATACAGTAAATACTTCAGTCAAATACGATTCTAAACTTTTTTCCTTTTGTTTCTTTTCTGTGGTGTCTTCCTCTCCTCAGTCGTATGATACCTCCCCTTCTCCAGAGACACAGATTGAGTCAAACTTCACACAGCACGTAGTTTGTTGAATTTATTTCAAGTACTGGCAGTTACATGAGAAGACACTCAGTCAGGGTCTGAACTTACTGTTATATAATAGTATATAATATAGTAGATAATACCCATAACTCTTGTTATATGTCACTCAGTCTGACATTACTCAATTAGCCCATATCAGCTACAGTTGATTTTTTCAGATTGGTTAATTAGTCTAGTTAATCTAGCCAGATGTCTGAATGTGTAGTAATCATGGCAGAATTACAGACTGGGCACGTAGTGCATGAGCCCAGAGGCCCTGACCTCCATGGGGCTCTCATTGATTTCATTGAATTTCATTAAATAAGAAATCGACTTCCTTTTCATTTAAATTCAAATTCAGCTTCCTGTGGAACGTGGTCAATTCAAATTAAATTAAAGAATTGCAAGACAACCAGCTAAACTCAAGAGAATCCTAGTCTGGTCTATGGGAATGCAGGTATTCATGCGCATGCATGCTAACAAGCACACAGACACTGATAGAGTTATCTTTACACCCCTTTTATTCTTTTGACTTCCCTAATGACTTCTCTTCTAACGAATCGGTGTCCCCCTCACGGGATGGTTGAGCTAACGTGCGCTAATGTGATTAGCATGACATTTTAAGTAACAAGAAAATTTCCCAGGACCTACTGTAGACATATCTGATATGGGCAGAAAGTTACCTGAACGTAAACAAACCACACAACCCTCAGCCCCATCCGCCTCTTTCCCATCATCATCTTTTCATCCTCTCTTCCCAAAATCCATTCATCAATTGAAGATCTTCCATCTCCCTTTCCTCGCTCCAGAAATAATATTTTTCATAACTAGATCTCACAGTCTCTCATCAGAATTAGACGTTCATCCATGTTTCTCAAACTTCAAATATCGTCTGTTAAGTTTAGGCGATAACTAAGAAATCTTAAGGTTGGGCATTCACTCCGAATGGTTAAGGTTTGTGATTGGCTTAAAACAAAAATCTTAAAAACAACATTAGATTCAAACTTGCAACTTTTGGCACCGGAGGCAGATGCTTACGCCCATCCCTGTCCACAACAGCCAATCAAAGCAGTGCAAACAGTTGCCCCCTAGTGGCCAGTTTCCACGTCATATCCCGACGTCCTCAGACATGGATGGACGTAGAAAACTGACTTGTATGACGGCTGACCTGCTTTTTCACCTCCACCTCCTCTCTACTAACATTGTTTTATCCTCATCTCTTGCTTTCCCCTCCAACTCACTCCCCTCTTCAAGTGACATTTTACACACATGCTGAAGCAGTCAAGCACAAGCACCACACACACACACACGCGCGCACACGCACACGCACACGCACGCGCACGCGCACACACACACACACACAGAATGTCAGCTCTACTTCCTTTACTCAGCCTGTATCTCTAACTATGCTGCTTAGTCAATATCATTTCACTGTCTTGACGTACCTCTTTCTGTTGCAAGATTAAACAACAAACTGATTTGAGAAATAGGAGAGAGTTCAGAATGCACAGTGAGAGAGAGAGTGAGAATAAAAGAGAGAGAGAGATGAGAGAGATGGGAGAGAGATAGAGAGACAGAGAGACAAAGAGAGAGCAGAAAGCGATGTGGAAGGTTTTCATTTTTTATTACCATAAAGTTCAGGTTTTTTTCTGCATTAGGAATGAGAGATCTCCCTGGGGAGAGATGGAGTTCTGACTCCCCTGTTTTTTCATTGTTTTTATGAGTGTGTGTGTATTTGTTTTCAGGTTTTTTTTGTGAGCGTTTGTGAGCATGTGTATACGGGGGTTCTGATGTCTCTGAGTATCTGTTGTTGTTGTTAACCTACTTTAGCCTAATGATGCCGGTATACTTCACTAAACACTCTACGGCATCTAAATTCCTGGAAGGGAAAAAGCTCTCTCTCCATCTGTTCTTCTCTCTCTATCCCCGTCTCTCGCTCTCCCTCTCTCTATCTGCATTTCTTCTCTCTTCCTTTCTGTTATTGTATCTCTCTCTCTCACTCTCACTCTCACTCTCACTCTCAATTTCATGTTCAATTTCAGGGCTTTGTTGACATGGGAAACATATGTTAACATTGCCAAAGCAAGTGAAGGAGATAATAAACATGTGAAATAATAAATAAAAATTAACAGTAAACATTACACATTACACAGTAAACATTACACATTACACAAAGTTCCAAAAGATTAAAGACATTACAAATGTCAAAGTACATAGTTAAAGTACTTTAAATAGTTAAAGTACAAAAAGGAAAATAAATACATGTAAAAATGGGTTGTATTTACAATGGTGTTTGTCGTTTTCTTGTGGCAACAGGTCACAAATCTTGCTGCTGTGATGGCACACTGGTATTTCACCCAGTAGATATGGGGGTCTATCACAATTGGGTTTGTTTTTTCGAATTCTTTGTGGATCTGTGTAATCTGAGGGAAATATGTGTCTCTATGGTCCTTACATTTGGCAGGAGGCTAGGAAGTGCAGCTCAGTTTCCGCCTCATTTGGTGGGCACCTAATTCTGCCTACAGCAGCCTTTCTCAATAGCAAGGCTATGCTCACTGAGTCTGTACATAGTCAAAGCTTAACTTAATTGTCTGTCAGTCACAGTGGTCAGGTATTCTACCACTGTGTACTCTCTGTTTAGGGCCAATTTTTGAAAATTCTTTCCAATGTGTCAAGTAATTATCTTTTCGTTTTCTCGGGATTTGGTTGGGTCTAATTGTGTTGCTGTCCCGGGGCTCTGTGGGGTGTGTTTGTGAACAGAGCCCCAGGACCAGCTTGCTTAGGCGACTCTTCTCCAGGTTCATCTCTTTGTAGGTAAAAGCTTTGTTATGGAAGGTTTGGGAATCGCTTCCTTTTAGGTGGTTGTAGAATTTCACGTCCCTTTTCTGGATTTTGATAGTTATTTTGTATCGGCCTAATTCTGCTCTGAATGCATTATTTGGTGTTTAAGTTTTACACTAAGGATATTTTTGCAGAATTCTGCATGCAGAGCCTCAATTTGGTGTTTGTCCCATTTTGTGAATTATTGGTTGGTGAGCGGACCATAGACCTTAGGGTGGCGCACAATTGCCCCAGTGTCGTCCGCGTTAGGGAAGGGTTTGGCCGGGGTAGGCTGTCATTGTAAAATGAGAATTTGTTCTTAACTGCCTTGTTAAATTAAGGTTAAATAAATAAAAAAATGTTTAAATCACAACCATAAATGCCAATGGGTTCTATAACTGATTCAATTATTTTTTGTCAGATCCTAATCGGTTTGTCAAATTTAATGTTCCTTTTGATGACATAGAAGGCCCTTCATTCCTTGACTCTCAGATCGTTCATATTTTTTGGGAATATACCTGTGGGGCTGATGTTTAGGCCGAGGTATGTACCATTTTTTGTTAGCTCTAGGGCAATGGTGTGTAGATGGAATTTGTATTTGTGGTCCTGGCAACTGGACTTTTTTTGGGACAACATTGTTTTTGTCTTACTGAGAGTTACTGTCAAGGATCAGGTCTGACAAAATCTGTGCAGAAGATCTAGGTGCTGCTGTAGGGCCTCCATGGTTAGAGGAAGAAGCATCAGATCAACAGCAAACAGTAGACATTTGATTTCAGTTTCTAGTAGGGTGAGGCCGGGTGCTGCAGACTGTTCTAGTGCCCTTGGCAATTCGTTGTATGTTGAAGAGGGTGGGGCTGAAGCTGCATCCCTGTCTCACCCCCCGGCCCTGTGGGAAGAAATGTGTGTGTTTTTTGACAACTTTAACATCACACTTGTTGTTTTTGTACAGGGATTTTATAATTTTGTATGTATTTCTCCCAACAGTTTGTATAGCAGACCCTCATGCCAAATTGAGTCAAAAGCTTTTTGGAAATCAACAAAGCATGAGAAGACATTGCCTTTGTTTTGGTTTATTTTTTTTCAATTAGGGTGTGCAGGGTGAATACATGGTGTGTTGTATGGTAATTTTGTAAAAATACAAGTTGACATTTGCTCAGTACATTGTTTTCACTGAGGAAATGTACGAGTCTGTTGTTAATGATAATGCAGAGGATTTTCCAAAGGTTGTTGTTGACACATATCCCACAGTAGTTATTGGGGTCAAATTTGTCTCCACTTTTGTGGATTGGGGTGATCAGTCCTTGGTTCCAAATATTGGGGAAGATGCCAGAGTTAAGGATGATGTTAAAGAGTTGAAGTATATTGGAATTGGAATTTGTGGTCTGTGTATTTTATCATTTCATTTAGGATACCATCAACACCACATGCCTTTTTGGGTTGGAGGGTTTGTATTGTATCCTGTAGTTCATTTAACGTAATTGGAGAATACAGTGGGTTATGTTTGTCTTTAGTTGATTCTATGATTTGTATTTGATCATGTATATGTTTTTGCTGTTTGTTCTTTGTTAAAGGGCCAAAAAGATTGTAGAAGTGGTTTATCCATACATCTCCATTTTGTATAGATAACTCTTCATGTTGTTTTGTTTTCCAATTTTCCCAGAAGCCTTTAGACTCTATGGAATACTCAATTACATTGAGCTGATTTCTGACGTGATGTTCCTTCTTTTTCCGTAGCGTATGTCTGCATTGTTTAAGTGATTCGCCACAGTGAAGTGTAGGCTCAGGTTTTCTGAGTATCTATGTCTTTGGTTGGAATGGTTTATCCATTTCTTTCTTAGGTTTTTGCTTCCTTCATTATACAATTTTTCATTGTTGATAATTTTCTGTAGTTTTCTGTTTGAAATTGTTTGATTTGATAGGGAAATGGGTTAAATAAGAGGTTAAATGTACTGTTTAGACTTTCTACTGCCAAGTTTACACCTTCATAGTACAGTGTAACGTTTTGTCCAAGAAGTTGTCTAAAATGGATGGCATTTGTTGTTGCCTAATAGTTTTTTGGTAGGTTTCCAAACTACATTCCTTCCATCCATAGCGTTTCTTAATATTATTCAGTTCCTTTGGCTTTGATACCTCATGATTGAGTATTGCTCTGTTCAAGTAGACTGTGGTTTTGCTGTGATCTTATAGGGTGGGCTGACTTTGAAGGCTCTGAGAGACTCTGGGTTGAGGTCAGTGATAAAGCAGTCTGCAGTACTACTGCCAAGAGATGAGCTATAGGTGTACCTACCATAGGAGTCTCCTCGAAGCCTACTATTTACTATGTACATACCAAGCATCTGACAGAGCTGCAGGAGTTGTGACCCGTTGTTGTTGGTTATGTTGTCATAGTTGTGCCTAGGGAGGCATATGGTGGATGGAAGGCTGTCACCTGCAGGTAGGTGTTTGTCCCCCTGTGTGCTGAGGGTGTCAGGTTCTTGTCCAGTTCTGGCATTTAGGTCGCCACAGACTAGTACATGTCCTTGGGCCTGGAAGTTATTGATTTCCCCCTCCAGGATGGAGAGGCTGTCTTCATTAAAGTATAGGAGTCTGGTGGGGGGATATTGGTAGCACACAGGATAACATTTTTCTCTGTTGAGATCATTTGATATTGAATTTCTAGCCAAATGTAAAAAGTTTCTGTTTTGATAAATTTAATAGAGTGTTTTAAGTCTGCTCTATACCAAATTAGTATACCCCCTGAGTCTCTTCCCTGTTCCACACCTGGTAGTTTAGTGGATGGGACTACCAGCTCTCTGTAACCTTGAGGGTAACCATTTGGTCCGTCTCCTCTATACCATGTTTCTTGTAGGATGACAATGTCTGTATTTCTGATTTCTTTGGTAAAGTCCAGGTTCCTGCTCTTTAGGCCTCAGCCAGATGACCTCAGGCCTTGGATATTACAGGATTTGATAGTGAAGGCTTTGTGTTCCATAAAGTGTCCAATGTTGTTAGTGTGTGACTTTCATGTTGAGACCCTCTTTGTGGAAGTGGGGGCATGGGGTTGGCAGGAGGGGAATAGATCTGAGGAGGCCTAAATGGGGTGTTTATTGGTTGGGGTGGGGGTGTGGATGTGGCTGGTGTTGCTGTGGTCTGGATGTGCGGGGTCCAGCAGGTCTGGGAGAGTGTCTTGCTGGTCTAGGTGAGGTGTCTATTGATCTGTTGCTCCTGTGTGAGGTGTTGGGTCTGCGCTTGAGAGTGATGTCATTTTGGATCCGGGAAAAGGTGGGCACTGCCTGCCTTGTATAGGTAGACCTGGTCGTAAATTCCAGGATGGAGTGGTTGGCCAGGTAAACATTTGCTTTTGAGGCACAGTCACGGGAAATACTTGCGTTTACCCGCTGTATGGTAGCAGGGTGGAGATAACCACTTGTGCGTTGAGGAAAGTAGAATCATCTTTTTCAAATACTCCCTTGAGTGCTGTGCTCTCAATTTGTTTGTGCCTGAGTGTATTATTATGTGGCTGGGTGACCCTAGTTGGACCTCAGACAGAAGGTCTAGGGCGCGCTGGGTGATTGGACACCAGAGTTTAGACACTGTGTTTGGAAAATGTTTTATTTCACCTTTTGAGTCTTTAATGAGTACAATCTGTGGCTTGGGTATGTCCTCAGTGGGTGTGTGTGGAGGGGGGGGGGGTTGTCAGGAGGGCTGACAGGGGGTGCTCAGAGTGTTGGGATCCCCTTGGCTTGGGGGTTTTCAGGTGTCTGTCCTGCTGTAATGTCGAGGCTATGGTCAGGGTCTGGAGTGGACTGTTCTGCTGTGATGTCGAGACTTTTGTCAGGGTCTGAGTTGCGCTATTTTGATAGCTTCTGTGCGGGAGTGGCCACGTCTCTAATGGGTTGTTCTCTGTCACACGCCATCCCCCTCACCCTCTCCTCCAGCAGTCTGATCCTCTCCTCTAGTGCTCTGTTCTTCTCCTGCTCTCGCTCTTTCTCCTGTTGCTGTTGTCTCACTACAGTCCAGAGTGCAGATGTATCTCTTTCCAGCTCTCTGGGTCTGGTTGGGGGGGGTGTTGTTGAGCTGGACAATTTTTTGTGCTGACTGGAGTGTGTTCAACTGCTGTTCCAGCTCCACCTGCCTTACCTCCAGCTGGGGGAATTTATCCTTCATTTCAATGAGGGACTAGTACACTGTGCTGAGAGGTTGACTTTACACTTGGGGTTGCTCGTCTGTGGAGTTCTATAATGAAGCGGTCTGTTCTGACACGCTCGGGTGGGGGTATCTTTCTCAAGAGAGAGCTTATCCTCTCTGGGATATTTGGGACGCTAGCATCCCACCTCAACAACAGCCAGTGAAATTGCAAGGCGCCAAATTCAAAACAACAGAAATCCCATAATTAAAATTCCTCAAACATACAAGGATTTTACAAGTTAAACTTGTTGTAAATCCAGGCATCGTGTCCGATTTCAAAAAGGGTTTACGACGAAAGCACACCAAACGATTATGTTAGGTCAGTACCTAGTCACAGAAAAACACAGCATTTTTCCAGCCAAAGAGAGGAGTCACAAAAAGCAGAAATAGAGATTAAATTAATTTTTATTTTTATTTATTTTACCGTTATTTTACCAGGTAAGTTGACTGAGAACACGTTCTCATTTGCAGCAACGACCTGGGGAATAGTTACAGGGGAGAGGAGGGGGATGAATGAGCCAATTGTAATCACTAACCTTTGATGATCTTCATCAGATGACACTCATAGGACTTCATGTTACACAATACATGTATGTGTTGTTCGATAAAGTTAATATTTATATCCAAAAATCTCAGTTTACATTGGCGCGTTATGTTCAGTAGTTCCAAAACATCCTGTGATTTTGCAGAGAGCCACATCAATTTACAGAAATACTCAAAATAAACATTGCTAAAAGATACAAGTGTTATGCATGGAATTTTAGATCCACTTCTCCTTAATGCATCCGCTGTGTCAGATTTCAAAAAAGCTTTACCGAAAAAACACACCATGCAATAATCTGAGTACGGCGCTCAGACGACAAATCAACCCAAACAGATATCCGCCATGTTGAAGTCAACATAAGTCAGAAATAGCATTATAAATATTCACTTACCTTTGATGATCTTCATCAGAATGCACTCCCAAGAATCCCAGTTCCACAATAAATGTTTGATTTGTTCGATAAAGTCCATAATTTATGTCCAAATACCTCCTTTTTGTTCGCGCATTTAGTACAAAATCCAAACTCACAAGGCGCGGGCAAGTCCAGGCGAAAGTTCAGACGAAAAGTCATATTACAGTTCGTAGAAACATGTCAAACGATGTATAGAATCAATCTTTAGGATGTTTTTAACATAAATTTTCAATAATGTTTCAACCGGAGAATTCCTTTGTCTGTAGAATTGCGATGGAACCCAGCTAACTCTCACGTGAGCGCGCTTGATCAGCTCATGTCACTCTGACTCATACAGCTCCCATTCCCTCCTCCTTCACAGTAGAAGTATCAAACAACGTTCTAAAGACTGTTGACATCTAGTGGAAGCCTTAGGAAGTGCAATCGGATCAAATTTACACTGTTTCTTGGATAGGCAAAGAGTTGAAAAACTACAAACCTCAGATTTCCCACTTCCCGGTTGGATTTTTTCTCAGGTTTTTGCCTGCCATATGAGTTATGTTATACCCACAGACATAATTCAAACAGTTTTAGAAACGTCAGAGTGTTTTCTATCCAAATCCACAAATTATATGCATATTCTAGCTTTTAGGACTGAGTAGCAGGCAGTTTACTCTGGGCACCTTTTTATCCAAGCTACTCAATACTGCCCCCCTAGCCCAAAGAAGTTATCCTGCTGAGCTCTCTCTTTGATTAAGTGAAAGTCCAGCTGAAACTGTTTGGGATTGCCCTAGACCATTACAGTTCCAGACTTGTACAGGTTGACAATTGCTGACTCAGAGTCCTCGTTGTCTAGTATCCTGAGTTTCCACACGTCGCTAACACCCCCTCTCTTGACAGAGGGGTAGTGTGTAAACATAACAACACACCATGGCAGGGGATGGTCTGTGTGGAAGATTAAGTTGCTTTTGTTCCCATTTTTACAATAGTCAGCAAAAAGTGTATCTTGATTTTCCATAAGGAACTTCTTTTTGTACTCTTTTTTTTGTACATCCAGCGGGTACTGTATTGTAATGACCTCTGAACAGCGGGAGGGTGCTTCAAAGGACTCTGCATTTGGGTGGGGTAGGCTTTGGGTGGGGTAGGCTTTGGGTGGGGTAGGCTTTGTGTGGGGTAGACTTTGGGTGTGGTAGGCTTTGGGTGGGGTAGGCTTTGGGTGGGGTAGGCTTTGGGTGGGGTAGGCTTTGAAACGTGTTGGGCTCAAGGGCTTTGACGCCTCTCACTTCACACCTCAGTTGCTAATTGAAGTTGCAGTCAGATCTGTTCTGTCCTAGCAAGCTTGGTAGCCTTAGCGTTCAGTTATTATAAGGTAAAATATATCATTGTAATGTATTTTTCTTCTTGGCTTTAAAGGTAGCTTCAGACAAAACATTACTCAGTTCCAGGTTGGATGGGGTTTTCAAGTTTCTGTTGTTGCTTGCCAGAGCATTTGCTGTATAGCTTGGAAAAAAATCATATTTGGCAGTAGGAATCCTTCCAGGTAATTTTGTCCAAAATCAGGGTGTAGATTTGGAGTTTTGATTTGGAGTGAAATGTATGTTATGGAGGGCAGTATCCTGTATATGTCCTGGTGACATAGTGAAGGTTATGTTGTGGAGGGTAGCATCCTGTATATGTCCTGGTGACATAGTGAAGGTTATGTTGTGGAGGGTAGCATCCTGTATATGTCCTGGTGACATAGTGAAGGTTATGTTGTGGAGGGTAGTATCCTGTATATGTCCTGGTGACATAGTGTTGTGGAGGGTAATATCCTGTATATGTCCTGGTGACATAGTGAAGGTTGTGTTGTGGAGGGTAGTATCCTGTATATGTCCTGGTGACATAGTGAAGGTTATGTTGTGGATTGTAGTATCCTGTATATGTCCTGGTGACATAGTGAAGGTTATGTTGTGGAGGGTAGTATCCTGTACATGTCCTGGTGACATAGTGAAGGTTATGTTGTGGAGGGTAGTATCCTGTATATGTCCTGGTGACATAGTGAAGGTTATGTTTTGGAGGGTAGCATCCTGTATATGTCCTGGTGACATAGTGAAGGTTATGTTGTGGAGGGTAGCATCCTGTATATGTCCTGGTGACATAGTGAAGGTTATGTTGTGGAGGGTAGCATCCTGTATATGTCCTGGTGACATAGTGAAGGTTATGTTGTGGAGGGTAGTATCCTGTATATGTCCTGGTGACATAGTGAAGGTTATGTTATGGAGGGCAGTATCCTGTATATGTCCTGGTGACATAGTGAAGGTTATGCTGTGGAGGGTAGCATCCTGTATATGTCCTGGTGACATAGTGAAGGTTATGTTGTGGAGGGTAGTATCCTGTATATGTCAAGGTGACATAGCGAAGGTTGTGTTGTGGAGGGTAGTATCCTGTATATGTCCTGGTGACATAGTGAAGGTAATGTTGTGGAGGGTAGTGACCTGTACATGTCCTGGTGACATAGTGAAGGTTATGTTGTGGAGGGTAGTATCCTGTATATGTCCTGGTGACATAGTGTTGTGGAGGGTAATATCCTGTATATGTCCTGGTGACATAGTGAAGGTTGTGTTGTGGAGGGTAGTATCCTGTAAATGTCCTGGTGACATAGTGAAGGTTATGTTGTGGATTGTAGTATCCTGTATATGTCCTGGTGACATAGTGAAGGTAATGTTGTGGAGGGTAGTATCCTGTATATGTCCTGGTGACATAGTGAAGGTTATGTTATGGAGGGTAGTATCCTGTATATGTCCTGGTGACATAGTGAAGGTTATGTTGTGGAGGGTAGCATCCTGTATATGTCCTGGTGACATAGTGAAGATTATGTTGTGGAGGGTACTATCCTGTACCAGGACAAGAGGAATACCTATGTAAGAATGCTGTTCATCGATTACAGCTCAGCATTTAACACCATAGTACCCTCAAAACTCGTCATTAAGCTCGAGACCCTGGGTCTCGACCCCGCCCTGTGCAACTGTGTCCTGGACTTCCTGACGGGCCGCCCCCCAGGTGGTGAGGGTAGGTAACAACATCCCCACCCCACTGATCCTCAACACTGGGGCCCCACAAGGGTGCGTTCTCAGCCCTCTCCTGTACTCCCTGTTCACCCACGACTGCGTGGCCATGCACGCCTCCAACTCAATCATCAAGTTTGCAGACGACACTACAGTGGTAGGCTTGATTACCAACAATGACGAGACGGACTACAGGGAGGAGGTGAGGGCCCTCGGAGTGTGGTGTCAGGAAAATAACCTCACACTCAATGTCAACAAACAAAGGAGATGATCGTGGACTTCAGGAAACAGCAGAGGGAGCAGCCCCCTATCTACATTAACGGGACAGGAGTGGAGAGGGTGGAGAGTTTTAAGTTCCTCTGCGTACACATCACGGACAAACTGAAATGGTCCACCCACACAGACAGCGTGGTGAAGAAGGCGCAGCAGCTGAAGAAATTCGGCTTGTCACCAAAAACACTCACACACTTTTACAGACGCACAATCGAGAGCATCCTGTCATGCTGTGTGACCGCCTGGTAAGGTAACTGCTCCACCCACAACCGTAAGGCTCTCCATAGGGTAGTGAGGTCTGCACAACGCATCACCGGGTGCAAACTACCTGCCCTCCAGGACACCTAAACCACCCGATGTCACAGGAAGGCCAAAAAGATCAAAAGATTAATCAAAGATTTGTCACGCGGGACTAGGTGGGTGAAAGAATCAGACGCAGAGAGAAAGCCGCTTGGGAAAAAATATTCCTTTTTACTATCGCACAAAAAATGATAAGCCCGAACATCCAGGGCGCAGAGAAACACTTGCAAAACCCAAAACACACACACGTAACCAAAAGACAATCCTGCACAAAACAAGGGCGGGTCAAACTCCTAATTATAGGGAAGCTCATTTAGGAAACCAAAAAAAACACAGGTGCAACTAATAAGACAAAACAAACGAAAAAGGGATCGGTGGCGGCTAGTAGGACGGTGACGACGACCGCCGAGCACTGCCCGAACAGGCAGGGGAGCCAACTTCGGCGGAAGTCGTGACAAGATTAAACAATGCCCCTTCATATTATGTTTTTATACCCTACGTTACTCATCTCATATGTATATGCTGTACTCTATACCATCTACTGCATCTTGCCTATGCCGTTCGGCCATCACGTATTTATATATTTTTATGTACATATTCGTATTCATTCCTTTACACTTGTGTGTATAAGGTAGTTGTTGCGAAATTGTTAGGTTATATTACTTGTTGGTTATTACTGCATGGTCGGAACTAGAAGCACAAGCATTTCGCTACACTTGCATTAACATCTGCTAACCATGTGTATGTGACAAATACATGTGATTTTATTTGTATATGTCCTGGTGACAGAGTAAAGGTTGTGTTGTGGAGGGTAGTATCCTGTTGCTCTTTGTTTTTATTGGCCCCAAAAGTATCAGGTACCTGGTGTAAGTCTAATGTCAGAGTACATATAACAGGATGTGTTGTCCGATCCCTGGTGCTCCATTTGGATTGATTTTACACCTGAATATCCCAGTTATCACACCTTATTGGGAAAGAGATTTTTTTAAAGTATCAGAAACACTTTCTCCTCACCTTGAATAAGAAACACTTAATGGTGTTTTAGAGAAGGGATCAATGTAGATAAAATGAGATTAGATCACCTGGAAAATAAAGTTATCACTATTCCTCTCACGGTTCATTTTAAAGGTGATGCTCTTTGGACAGTCACTTATGACATCAACTTTATAGTGACAGAATAACACGTAGAAATATGCTTCCTCTCCTTGACTCTCCCTGTCTCTCCATCCCTTTCCCTGTCTCTCCATCCCTCTCCCTGTCTCCTCATCCCTCTCCCTGTCTCTCCATCCCTCTCCCTGTCTCTCCATCCCTCTCCCTGTCTCTCCCTGCCTTTTGCTCCCTCTCCTTCCCTCTCCCTGTCTCTCCATCCCTCTCCCTGTCTCTCCATCCCTCTCCCTGTCTCTCCCTGCCTTTTGCTCCCTCTCCTTCCCTCTCCCTGTCTCTCCATCCCTCTCCCTGTCTCTCCATCCCTCTCCCTGTCTCTCCCTGCCTTTTGCTCCCTCTCCTTCCCTCTGCCTACCTCTCCCTCCCTCTGCCTGCCT
Organism: Salvelinus fontinalis; assembly: GCF_029448725.1. Classification (NCBI taxonomy): domain Eukaryota; kingdom Metazoa; phylum Chordata; class Actinopteri; order Salmoniformes; family Salmonidae; genus Salvelinus; species Salvelinus fontinalis. The sequence goes on from NC_074697.1 coordinate 7,205,907, forward strand.
CTCCCTGCCTGTCCCTGCTACTACCTACCTCTCCCTCCCTCTTCCTGCCTCTCCCTCCCTCTCCCTCCCTCTTCCTATTTCCCCACATGGCTGTGTAATTGGATTTCAGGACCAGGCCAGGGGTGGGAACTCCACACGCTCTTCCAAATGTCAGAGAGGTCAACACAGTGCCATTGCTAATCTGTCCGTGGATTGTAAAGGGCCAACACAGAGTGTGTGTGTGTGTGTGTGTGTGTGTGTGTGTGTGTGTGTGTGTGTGTGTGTGTGTGTGTGTGTGTGTGTGTGTGTGTGTGTGTGTGTGTGTGTGTGTGTGTGTGTGTGTGTGTGTGTGTGTGTGGCAGAGGTCACCCCTTGCTCAGGCCCTAGTGGAGGGGAAGGGGAGGGAGAGAGAGGTAGAAAAGAGAGGGGGAGAGAAGAAGAGGAGGAGAGAGAGATTCTTCTTCTGTCATTTAATACAAGATGACCCTGACCAAGCCAGTCTGTATGGGTTCGTAGAGTGCAGAGAGAGAAACTACACCAGAGCAGAGACAGTCACTAGAGCTGGTCAGCTTAGATACGCAGAGCACACAGGCTCCTCAGTCACCTGAGGGGTCTTCACTCACCCCCCAGTCTAAGATCAATACTTCAGAAATGTAGTTTGTATGCCCCCCCCCCCCCCCCCCCACCACCAAATGGATTGATGGAAGGAGAGAGGAGATTAAACCCAGGTGTTTTCTAGTTATCTGTATCCCTATAGAGAGACATTTCTACTCAGGCTACTCAAAAAATCTAATTGTAGTTGTCACATGCTTCATAAACAACAGGTATAGATTAACAGGGAAATGCTAACTTAAGTTTCTTTCCAAACAATGCAGAGAGAAAAATAAAGAAAAATAATAAGACAAGGAATAAATACACAATGAGTAACCATGTAGTAACCAAAAAAACGTGTATAATCAAATCAAAATATATATTATATTTCAAATTTTTCAAAGTAGCCACCCTTTGCCTTGATGGCATTCTCTCAACCAGCTTCATGAGGAATGCTTTTCCAACAGTCTTGAAGGAGTTCCCACATATGCTGAGCACTTGTTGGATACTTTCCCTTCACTCTGTGGTCCAACTCATCCCAAACCATCTCAATTGGGTTGAGGTCAGGTGATTGTGGAGGCCACGTCATCTGATGCACTCCATCACTCTCCCTCTTGGTCAAATAGCCCTTACACAGCCTGGAGGTGTGTTGGGTTATTATCCTGTTGAAAAACAAATGATAGTCCCACTAAGCACAAACCAGATGGGATGGCATATCGCTGCAGAGTCTATGACTTGGGTAGCTGGAGTCTTTGACCAGTTTTTGGGCCTTCCTTTGACACCACCTGGTCTAGAGGTCTTGGATGGCAGGGAGCTCACCCCCAGTGATGTATTGGAGCAGAGGCACAACCCCCAGTCAAGATTGTAACGGTTGTCAATGTCGTTCTCCTCCTCGGACGAGGAGGAGCATGGATCGGACCAAGATGCGGATTGGTAAGAGTTCATATTTTAATGAAACATCAACAAGACACTACAAATTAACAAAAACCCAAACGTGACTAACCTGCAACAGTCCTGTGTGGCCCAAACGCTAACACAGGAAACAAACACCCACCAAACACCAGTGAAACCCTGGCTGCCTTAGTATGACTCTCAATCAGAGACAAACGATACACACCTGTCTCTAATTGAGAATCATACCAGGCCGAACACAAAACCCCACATAGAAATAGAAAACATAGACTGCCCACCCAAAACTCACGCCCTGACCAAACTAAAACAAATACATAACAAAGGAAAACAGGTCAGGAACGTGACAAAGATGTTC